>NC_069507.1:30551733-30569233 GCF_027579735.1 Bombina bombina | reverse complement strand
CATATGCACACACAAGCCTACATACACACATGCACATACACATATATTTATATATATATATATATATATACACACACACACAAGAATACATATACACATGCATAAATATACACACATGCACATACAAACATACATATACACACATACACACACACAAGCATAAATATACACAAGCACACATATACACATACACATATACACAAGCATACATATACACACACACGCATAAATATACACACATGCACATACACACACACAAGCATACATATACACACACACACAAGCATAAATATACACACATGCACATACACAAGCACACATACACACACACACAAGCATACATATATACACATGTGTAATTACTGGGTCATATTGGCAGCACTCCCAAAGATGTGTATATAAACTTTTTGTAAGGTGTGCTAAACCAAATTTTGTATTTGTGTATATATATATATTTGAAAGTAAACGATATCCAAGGCGAAGTAAAAACAAAAAGCATTTATTGAAATCCACTTATGGTAAAATCAGTCATGGGAGTACCATAGTGCACATAAAAGATAATACACACGAGAGCATTAGGCTGACATGTTTCGGCCTACTGTCGTAATCGTAGCTGATTCTATCCAAACGTGTCTTAGATTTAAAGAGGTATCTACTCAGTGATAGGTCAACAAACTACCAATCACAAGGTTTTATTTTAGGTGCAAAAATTAACCTTTTAGACTCTAGATTGCCAGTGTAGATTGTATAAGTACATAGTTGGATACTACTGAGTACAGGATCCAAAGTAGTGTATATACAGACTTTCTATACTTAAATATGTACAGTTTAATGATAATAATGTCTATTTTATAGAGTAATGGACAAAATTACATAATCCCCACTTAAGCATTACCTTGTATAATCCTAATACAAATTATACTCATATATATATATATATATATATATATATATATATATATATATATATATAGTAATAAACCTTTGGCGGTCAAAATTTTAAATGTATTACATTTCATTACATTGTATATATATATATATATATATATATATATATATATATATATATATAATGAGGGACACTGCAAATATAGAAGATTTACATTTCATTGCATTTTGTATATTATGTAACACAGCAGGTATAGATGGAGTAAGTATCGGTGACAGTATCTTCATATTTATTATATGGATAAAGCATATCATATAATGCTATATCTTACATTAATATTGTACCAAATTTAAATACAACCGTTCAAATGAACATATATAATGTCAATACATATATACATCTTTTCAGAATATTTTACATATTTCACATGGAAAGATATGTTATAAATATAAATAGTCTAAACAAAATGCGTCAAACGATACTAAAGGCAAATAGCGGGTAAATGGGGGAGAGATTTCAACTCAGAGCATGACCCAAAAGTGCATCAAAACGGTAGAATTTAGTAAATGTATTCAAAAAGGACCAAATCGCTGCTTTGCAAATCTGATCAACTAAAGCTTCATTCTTAAAAGCCCACAAAGTGGAGACTGATCTAGTAGAATGAGCTGTAATTCTCTGAGACCGGGCTTGACCCGACTCCAAATAAGCTTGATGAATCAGAAGCTTTAACCAAGAGGCCAAGGAAATAGCAGAGGCCTTCTGACCTTTCCTAGGACCAGAAAATATAACAAATAGACTAGAAGTCTTCCTGAAATCTTTAGTAGCTTCAACATAATATTTCAAAGCTCTTACCACATCCAAACAATGTAAGGATCTTTCCAAAGGATTCTTAGGATTAGGACACAAGGAAGGGACAACAATTTCTCTACTAATGTTGTTAGAATTCGCAACCTTAGGTAAAAATTCAAATGAAGTCCGCAAAACCGCCTTACCCTGATGAAAAATCAGAAAAGGAGATTCACAAGAAAGAGCAGATAGCTCAGAAACTCTTCTAGCAGAAGAGATAGCCAAAAGGAACAACACTTTCCAAGAAACCAACAATTCCCTGACTTTTAAAGAGTAAGAACTTAAATATATTTTTAGAGGGTGAATATTTAAGGTAAAATATCTTAATTCAAGCAACATCTGCGTGTGACGTTCGTCACGCTAAAGGTAAGTATTTAACCCCTTAAAGGTCATTTAAAGAACATTTTCATTTACTTAAAACGTAATCAAGATCCATTTTTCATCACCAATTTACATTTGTAACGAAACAAATGGACATCTCTATTTTTTTATATTTGGAAAATGTTTTTACACTGCTGAATAAACCTATTTTTTCTGATATTTGTGAAGGCTTATCATTGTACTATTACAGCTGTAGTAACAAACAGCAGTAGTTGTGCACAAACATTCATTTCTTGTTTAAATGTAAAAAGCTTTTTTTTCATGAAAAAAATAAGATTAATTGATGCAGCTGATATATATATGCATGATCAATGCCTTTAGCTGTTTATTTAAATGTTACATTATGAATATTTAGTCTTGTGGAACATTTACTGTATACAATGTTTTACACAAAGTGACAAAATATAAGAAAATGTAAATTTTTTTTTTATAAATATCCAGTGCAAAACATAATTTATGTAAGAACTTACCTGATAAATTCATTTCTTTCATATTGGCAAGAGTCCATGAGCTAGTGACGTATGGGATATACAATCCTACCAGGAGGGGCAAAGTTTCCTAAACCTCAAAATGCCTATAAATACACCCCTCACCACACCCACAATTCAGTTTAACGAATAGCCAAGTAGTGGGGTGATAAAGAAAGGAGTAAAAAGCATCGACAAAGGAATTCGGAATAATTGTGCTTTATACAAAAAATCATAACCACCATAAAAAGGGTGGGCCTCATGGACTCTTGCCAATATGAAAGAAATGAATTTATCAGGTAAGTTCTTACATAAATTATGTTTTCTTTCATGTAATTGGCAAGAGTCCATGAGCTAGTGACGTATGGAATATCAAATACCCAAGATGTGGAACTCCACGCAAGAGTCACTAGAAAGGTAGGGATAAAAAATAAACAACAGCCAAATGCTGAAAATATAATCCACAACCCAAATATAAGTTATTCTTATGAAAAAAAGAAAAACTTAAAATAGCAGCAGAAGAATCAAACTGAAACAGCTGCCTGAAGAACTTTTCTACCAAAAACTGCTTCAGAAGAAGCAAATACATAAAAACGGTAGAATTTAGTAAATGTATGCAAAGAGGACCAAATCGCTGCTTTGCAAATCTGATCAACTGAAGCTTCATTCTTAAAAGCCCACGAAGTGGAGACTGATCTAGTAGACTGAGCTGTAATTCTCTGAGACCGGGCTTGACCCGACTCCAAATAAGCTTGATGAATCAGAAGCTTTAACCAAGAGGCCAAGGAAATAGCAGAGGTCTTCTGACCTTTCCTAGGACCAGAAAATATAACAAATAGACTTGAAGTCTTCCTGAAATCTTTAGTAGCTTCAACATAATATTTCAAAGCTCTTACCACATCCAAACAATGTAAGGATCTTTCCAAAGGATTCTTAGGATTAGGACACAAGGAAGGGACAACAATTTCTCTACTAATGTTGTTAGAATTCACAACCTTAGGTAAAAATTCAAATGACGTCCGCAAAACCGCCTTACCCTGATGAAAAATCAGAAAAGGAGATTCACAAGAAAGAGCAGATAGCTCAGAAACTCTTCTAGCAGAAGAGATGGCTAAAAGGAACAACACTTTCCAAGAAAGTAGTTTAATGTCCAAAGAGTGCATAGGCTCAAACGGAGGAGCCTGTAACGCCTTCAAAACCAAATTAAGACTCCAAGGAGGAGAAATGTATTTAATGACGGGCTTAATACGAACTAAAGCCTGTACAAAACAATGAATATCAGGAAGTTTAGCAATCTTTCTGTGAAATAAAGCTGAAAGAGCAGAGATTTGTCCCTTCAAGGAACTTGCAGACAAACCCCTATCCAAACCATCCTGGAGAAACTGAATTGAAATGAAATGTAAATCTTCCAAACTCAATAATAAATCTTCCTAGAGACAGACTTACAAGCTTGTAACATAGTATTAATTACTGAGTCAGAGAAACCTCTATGACTTAATACTAAGCATTCAATTTCCATACCTTCAAATTTAATGATTTGAGATCCTGATGGAAAAACGGACCTTGAGACAGTAGGTCCGGCCTTAACGGAAGTGGCCAAGGTTGGCAACTGGACATCCCAACAAGATCCGCATACCAAAACCTGTGGGGCTATGCTGGAGCCACCAGCAACACAAACGATTGTTCCATGATGATCTTGAAGATCACTCTCAGAAGAAGAATTAGAGGTGGGAAGATATAAGCAGGTTGATAACACCAAGGAAGTGTCATCTCATCCACTGCTTCCGCTTGAGAATCCCTGGACCTGGACAGGTATCTGGGAAGTTTCTTGTTTAGATGAGAAGCCATCAGATCTATTTCTGGAAGACCCCACATCTGAACCATCTGAGAAAACACATCCGGATGGAGAGACCACTCCCCTGGATGTAAACTCTGACGGCTGAGATAATCCGACTCCCAATTGTCTACACCTGGGATATGAACTGCAGAAATTAGACATGAGCTGGATTCCACCCAAACAAGTATCCAAGATACTTCTTTCATAGCTAGGGGACTGTGAGTCCCACCTTGATGATTGACATATGCCACCGTTGTGATATTGTCTGTCTGAAAACAAATGAACGGTTCTCTCTTCAACAGAGGCCAAAACTGAAGAGCTCTGAGAATTGCACAGAGTTCTAAAATATTGATTGGTAATCTCGCCTCTTGATATTTCCAAACTCCTTGTGCTGTCAGAGATCCCCAGACAGCTCCCCAACCTGAAAGACTCTCATCTGTTGTGATCACAGTGCAGGTTGGCCGAACAAAAGAGGCCCCTTGAACTAAACGCTGGTGATTTAACCACCATGTCAGAGAGTGTTGAACATTGGGATTTAAGGATATTAATTGTGATATCTTTGTATAATCCCGGCACCATTGATTCAGCATGCAAAGCTGGAGAGGTCTCATGTGAAAACAAGCAAAAGGAATCACGTTCGATGCTGCAGTCATGAGGCCTAAAACTTCCATGCACATAGCCACTGAAGGGAATGACTGAGACTGAAGGTGCTGACATGCTTCAACCAATTTCAAACGTCTCTTGTCTGTTAGAGACAGAGTCATGGACACTGAATCTATCTGGGAACCTAAAAAGGTGACCCTTGTCTGAGGAATCAAAAAACATTTTGGTAAATTGATCCTAAAACCATGTTTTTGAAGAAACCTCACAAGTTGATTTGTGTGAGATTCTGCAGAACGTAAAGACTGAGCTAGTACCAAGATATCGTCCAAATAAGGAAACACTGCAATACCCTGTTCTCTGATTACAGAGAGTAGGGCACCCAGAACCTTTGAAAAGATTCTTGGAGCTGTTGCTAGGCCAAATGGAAGAGCAACAAATTGGTAATGCTTGTTTAGAAAAGAGAATCTCAGGAACTGATAATGTTCTGGATGAATCGGAATATGAAGGTAAGCATCCTGCAAGTCTATTGTAGACATATAATGTCCTTGCTGAACAAAAGACAGAATAGTCTGTCACGCTTCTATTACACATATATGATTTGCTAATTAACTCATCAGGTTGTTTCTTTAAATACCAGCATTACCTTCTATTCCATGCTTGGTATTGTTTTCCTGAGCCGGATTAAGCTCCACCTGACATCCTGTCTCTAAGCTGTTGATTCTGATCGCTAATCCTCAGCATCTGCCTCTCCAGACCGGAACCTCGGCCTCTGTGACGTTACAAACATTAACCACTAAAGTTGACATGTTAACTGAGGGTCTTACTGCACTTAAGTTAGAAAATGATAACTTAAAATCTTACATAAAAGAGGTAGTGGATAGGAAACCTCCCCCCCAGGAACCTCAAATCTCTACCCCTGAGCCTTTCTTTGGGGATAGAAAGATATTTAGAGAATTTAAGAATTCTTGCTATCTATTATTCACCCTCAAACCTTATACCTACCCTAATGACAGGGTAAAAGTCATGACAACTATTTCTTATTTAAGAGCTGAGCCCAGAGCATGGGCAAACACTTTCCTTGAGCATAATGATGAGATTCTCAATTCCCTCGACTCCTTTTTCTCTGCCTTAGCACAAATCTATGACGACCCTTTTAAACAACAAACTGCTGAAACTGCTATGAGGTCCCTAAGGCAGAGGAAAAGAGAAGTCGAGGAGTATATAGCTGAATTCAAAAGGTGGGCCCCTGATACCCAATGGAACAACCTATCCCTACGTAATCAGTTCCGTCTGGGGTTATCAGAAGCCATTAAGGACGAGCTTTCACGAACACAAATACCGCCTACACTCGAGCAACTCATAGACCTGAGTATTTGTATAGATAGGAGACTTAGGGAAAGACATCATGAAAAAACTAGTCATGACACTACCTATAGGCAAAAATCCTCATCCAATATACCCAGTACACACTCAAAACCCCTACCAGAACCTATGGATATCGCTTTCCTACGTGGTCCACTAAGCTCCCAGGAAAAGATAAGACGCCGTACTCAGAATTTGTGCATGTACTGTGCATCCGATGAACATGGGGTCAAAGACTGTCCTAATTTAAACCGCCAAAGAAAGGCTAAGCAGCTTACTCCCCATTCCTCAATAAAAACTGTACTCAAATGCCCTCATTACTGCAACATTCCTCTTGTCTTGCAGTGGGACCAATCCCGGGTGACAGTCCAAGGGATCATTGACTCTGGAGCTTCTCTTTCCTATGTTGATATAACCTTTTGTGAAAATAATAAAATTCCCCTGCATAAGAAACTGTCTCCTGTTCATTTGAGGGGAATAGACGGTAAGTTACTGACCACAGGCCCTGTGATGTTCGAAACCACTCCCATCTTGATGTCAACTGAGTGTCACCATAGGGAGTACATTAAATTCGATGTAATCACTTCGCCTGATTTCCCTTTAATACTAGGTTTACAGTGGCTACGGCAACATGATCCTTTGATTTCTTGGGGTTCTCTCTCTTTACAGTTTAATTCTGGGTACTGTAAAACAACTTGTTTTCCCCACTTACTACTCCAGCCTCCATCAGAGGGCTTGCAGTCTAACGTACCCATGGATTACTCGGATTTCACTGACATGTTCAGTAAAACCCAATCTGAAACTCTTCCGCCCCACAGGCCATATGACTGCCCTATAGACCTTTTACCTGGAGCAGTCATACCCTGTGGGCATATCTTCCCTCTCTCCAAACCGGAATTACTACACCTTAGATCATACATAGATGAGAATATCAAAAAAGGATTTATTAGGCCATCAACTTCACCTGCAGCCGCAGGTATCTTCTTTGTGAAAAATAAGGATGGATCACTAAGACCTATAGTGGACTATAGGCAGCTAAACAAAATAATCATAAAAAACCGCTACCCCCTACCACTTATCCCGGAGTTAATCGAACGGTTAGTGGGTTCCAAGGTCTTCACCAAACTTGATCTTAGGGGAGCATACAATCTGATCAGGATGCGGGCAGGAGACGAATGGCTGACAGCATTCCGTACCCGTTACGGGTTATACGAATATGTAGTCATGCCATTCGGCCTCTGCAATGCCCCTGCCACCTTCCAGCACCTGATAAATGATATTTTCAAGGATATCCTAGACCTATACGTGGTTATATATTTGGACGACATCCTCATATTCTCTAAAAATCTCTCAGAACACAAAATCCATGTTCGCCAAGTTCTCACCCGCCTCAGAAGCAACTCTTTGTACGTGAAAGCCGAAAAATGTACCTTCCATGTTGCCAGCATTCCTTTCTTAGGTTACATCATATCCGACGAAGGGATACGAATGGATGACAACAAGATCAAAACGGTATTAGATTGGCCTATCCCTACTACTAGAAAACAAGTACAAAGTTTTCTAGGTTTCGCCAACTTCTATCGGAAGTTTATCAAAAACTACTCTTCTCTGGCTAGACCCCTCATTAATCTTACAAAACAAAACATAAAATACATCTGGACCACTGAAGCTCAAATTGCTTTCAATAAACTAAAAACTAGCTTTACCACCGCTCCAATTCTAAGATACCCTAATACCGAACTCCCTTTCACTCTCGAAGTCGATGCATCTGACTCTGCACTTGGAGCCATTCTCTCCCAAAGGGAGACTCTCGAAAAACCTCTACACCCAGTTGCATTTTATTCTCGGACCTTGACTACTGCTGAGAGACATTACCCCGTAGGAGAAAAAGAACTTCTCGCCATAAAGGCTGCTTTCGAACAATGGAGACATTTACTCGAAGGAGCTACAACACCTACTATAGTGTACACAGATCACAGGAATCTCCAGTTCTTAAAGAACACCAGAACACTCTCAGCTCGCCAAGTCCGATGGAATCTCTTCTTTTCGCGTTTCAATTTCCTGATCACATACCGGCCCGCAAGCAAGAATGGGAAAGCTGATGCTCTCTCTCGAATACCGTCTACTCTGAAAGCACAACCTTCCCCTCAACAAGTAATTCCAGATGAGAATTTTCTCCTCTTCTTCATAGATTCACTGCCTTTACTACGTACTGAACAAACGAAAGATTGCACTAAACCCATACATCTCTTATCTAAGGATAAAGATGGAGTATACCACTATGGAAGAAAATACTATGTTCCCCCATCTCTACGAATACAACTACTCACTTCGGCTCATGACTCACCCCTCGGTGGACATTGTGGCGTAAACAAAACCAAGGAGCTACTACAGAGATCTTACTGGTGGCCTACCATGTTATCTGATGCTATTCAGTTCATTAACTCTTCCGATAGGAACACTACAATTCTTGTGGTAGTTGACCTCTTCAGTAAAATGCTACATCTAATACCTTACCATAAGCTTCCATCAGCTGCCGAGACCATACAACTTCTACTGACCAATGTCATTAAGCTCCACGGATTACCCAGGAAGATATTAACTGATTGTGGGTCTCAGTTTACCAGTGCTTTGTGGTCTGCATTCTGTAAACAATTCTCCATAGACAAATCCTTATCATCCTCTTATCATCCTCAGACAAACGGACAAACAGAACGCTGCAATCAATGGGTAGAGCAGTTTTTACGTACCTACTGCCATACCTCTCAACATTCATGGTCCCAACAGCTGCATTATGCTGAATTCGTGTTCAACAACACTGTGCACTCCACCACTAAACAAACTCCCTTTTACATAAATTATGGATTCCATCCGACATTCCAGTACCTACCTGATCTGGTTCCAGACCATCCCCACATATCTGATTTAACTTCCACCATTAACTCAAACTTCACTGCTGTTAAACAGGCAATAGAAAATGCAAAGGAAATACAGAAAAAGTACTACGACCGAAGGCACACTCCTCCACCTTCATACTCTGAAGGAGATCTTGTCTGGCTTTCGACGAAAAATCTGCGCTTATCCACACCTTCTAGAAAGCTTACCCCTCTCTTCATTGGACCCTTTCCTATACAAAGAATCATCAATTGCAACGCTGTTCGCCTTACACTACCTACCTCCCTGAAAATACACCCTACTTTTCACGTATCATTGTTGAAGCCTTATCGCTTTATACGTGATAAAGGTAAGGACACTACTCTACCACCTATCTCTGTAGACCCAAACATGGAGTATGAGGTTGAGGATATCTTGGACAGTAGACTTGTAAGGGGTACTCTTCAGTATTTAATCAAATGGAAGGACTACTCCGCTGAACATAACTCTTGGGAGCCTGCCACTAATATTTCTGCTCCCAGGTTGCTTTCTCGCTTTCATCAGAGGTACCCAGATCGCCCACGGACTTGAGCATCGGTGCTGCTCCTTGGAGGGGGTATCCTGTCACGCTTCTATTACACATATATGATTTGCTAATTAACTCATCAGGTTGTTTCTTTAAATACCAGCATTACCTTCTATTCCATGCTTGGTATTGTTTTCCTGAGCCGGATTAAGCTCCACCTGACATCCTGTCTCTAAGCTGTTGATTCTGATCGCTAATCCTCAGCATCCACTCTGCACCGCTGTGCAGGGATCTGCCTCTCCAGACCGGAACCTCGGCCTCTGTGACGTCACACGCCCGCCGCGGCACTCTCTCAGTACTGCCGCCATCACCGGAGCTAGCTACTCCTCTCTGCACATTCCTGTGTTACCGCTGACTCTGGACTCTAACCTACCTTGTCGGTTACAGGTACTATAGGAAGGGGTTCTGAACTTATTTCTCTTATTCTGTCGTTAACTTATGTAACACGCTGTTATTGAGATATGATAACGCCTTTACATTTTCATACAGCTCCTCATATATAAAATCAGGATCCTTAGTTTAAATCTAATTATTACTCATTTACCTATTATTAATCTCATAGCTCATTTATTGAAAGTGTGTATTAATTGAACTTAAGACATAGTAAATTCACTGCTGCTTGTTATGTTTATATTGCTGCATCAGCTATAGTGTCATCTGCTGCTTTCTTCTATTCATATATCAAACTGCTCATGTGTGTGTGCTAGGGCTTGACGTATTGCTAAAGGGTGATATTTATGTATTCTCCTGCCACACATTCAGCAACACACAAATATGGTAATATATCAGTAGCTGTGGTCCAACATAAACCTCTCTCTTTGCAGACATTACATAGTCTTTATAGTCACCATCTTGAAAGTTGGTACTCTTACATAACGATTCAATAAATAATAATAATTGAATAAAACTCCAGGCCTTGTTCCTGAAAAGGAACCGGCATGATAACCCCTGAAACCTCCAGATCAGAAACACACTTCAGGAAAGCCTGAGCTTTTACTGGATTCACTGGGATGCGTGAGAGAGAAAAATCTTCTCACAGGAGGTCTTACTCTGAATCTTATTCGGTACCCCTGAGAGACAATGCTCTAAATCCATTGATTTTGGACAGAATTTGCCCAAACATCCTTGAAAAACCTTAATCTGCCCCCTACCAGCTGAACTGGAATGAGGGCCGCACCTTCATGCGGACTTAGGGGCTGACTTTGGTTTCTTAAAAGGCTTGGATTTATTCCAATTTGAGGAAGGCTTCCAATTGGAAAGAGATTCCTTGGGGGAAGGATTAGGTTTTTGTTCCTTATTTTGAGGAAAGGAACGAAAACGATTAGAAGCCTTAGATTTACCCTTAGGTTTTTTATCCTGAGGCAAAAAAACTCCTTTCCCCCCAGTAACAGTTGAAATAATAGAATCCAACTGAGAACCAAATAAATGATTACCTTGGAAAGAAAGAGATAGCAATCTAGACTTAGATGTCATATCAGCATTCCAAGATTTAAGCCACAAAGGTCTTCTAGCTAAAATAGCTAAATACATGGATCTAACATCAATTTTGATAATATAAAAAATGGCATCACAAATAAAATGATTAGCATGTTGCAGTAAGCAAACAATGCTAGATATGTCAGAATCCAATTCTTGTTGCGCTAAATTCTCCAACCAAAAAGTTGAAGCAGCTGCAACATCAGCCAAAGTAATTGCAGGCCTAAGAAGATGACCTGAATATAAACAGGCTTTCCTTAGATAAGATTCAAGCTTCCTATCTAAAGGATCTTTAAAGAAAGTACTATCTTCCATAGGAATAGTGGTTCGTTTAGCAAGAGTAGAAATAGCCCCATCAACTTTGGGGATCTTTTCCCAAAACTCTATTGCATTTGCTGGTAAAGGATACAATTTTTTAAACCTTGCAGAAGGATTAAAAGGAGTACCTGGCTTATTCCATTCCTAGCATCAGGAATAGGAAAAACCTCTGGAGTAACCACAGTAGGCTTAAAAACAGCATTTAAACGTTTACTGGTTTTAATATCGAGGACTAGCTTCCTCAATATCCAAAGTAATTAACACTTCTTTTAACAAAGAACGCATATACTCTATTTTAAATAAATAAGTAGATTTGTCAGTGTCAATGTCTGAGGAAGGATCTTCTGAATCAGATAGATTCTCATCAGAGGTGGATAATTCATTATGCTGTCGGTCATTTGAAATTTCATCAACTTTATGAGAAGTTTTAAAAGACCTCTTACGCTTATTAGAAGGTGGGAATGCAGACAAAGCCTTCTGAATAGAATCAGTAACAAATTCTTTAAAATTCATAGGTAAATCATGTACATTAAAAGTTGAAGGAACTGCAACCAGCAATGTACTATTACAGATGGACACTCTATCTGCATGTAAAAGTTTATCATGACAACTAATACAAATGACATTAGGAGATATAGGCCTATAGTTATCAAGGTCTGGCAGACCTGATCCGACACTGCGGATCAGGTCCGCCAGACCTCGCTGAATACGGCGAGCAATACGCTCTCCGTATTCAGCATTGCACCAGCAGCTCACAAGAGCTGCTGGTGCAACGCCACCCCCTGCAGACTCACGGCCAATGGGCCGCCAGCAGGGGGGTGTCAATCAACCCGATCGCACTCGATCGGGTTGATTTCCTGCGATGTCTGTCCACCTGCTCAGAGCAGGAGGACAGGTTATGGAGCAGCGGTCTTTGTGACCGCTGCTTCATAACTGCTGTTTCTGGCGAGTCTAATAACTCACCAGAAACACGGGGCATCAAGCTCCATATGGAGCTTGATACATATGCCCCAGTATCTCCACAATTTTACAACAAATGCACTAAGCTTTGGTAGAACCGATGTCAGGCAGCAAAGTTCCAGCAGATACTTCTGAGGCAGGATCAGATTGAGACATCTTGCAAAATGTAAAAGAAAAAACAACATATAAAGCAAAATTATCAATTTCCTTATATGACAGTTTCAGGAATGGGAAAAAATGCAAATAGCATAGCCCTCTGACATAGAAAAAGGCAAGAGGCAAAAGCAATGGGGCAATAAATAATGAAAAAAGTTTGGCGCTAAGTATGACGCACAACGTAACTGAAATTTTTTTTGCCGCCAACCAAGTCCGGAAATGACACACTCGCGTCACTAACGACGCAGCCCTGTGTGAACCCCTGCATCAACGGACGTGCCTTTCGTGCCAAGAATGACGCAATAAAGTGTAGCATTTAGCGCACCCGCGAGCCTAAGACAGCCCGCAATTTGAAACAAGTAGTCAATTGAAAAAAAGACTAAACCCCAGGTAAGAAAAATATTTCTCAATATTAACTTTCCCAAATATGAAACTGACAATCTGCAAAAGGAAATACATGAACCTGACTCATGGCAAATATAAGTACAATACATATATTTAGAACTTTATATAAATGCATAAAGTGCCAAACCATAGCTGAGGTGTCTTAAGAAATAAAAACATACTTACCAAAAGACACCCATCCACATATAGCAGATAGCCAAACCAGTACTGAAACAGTTATCAGTAGAGGTAATGGTATATGAGAGTATATCGTCGATCTGAAAAGGGAGGTATGAGATGAATCTCTACGACCGATAACAGAGAACCCATGAAAAAGACCCCCGTTAGGAAAATCATTGTATTCAATAGGTAATACTCTCTACGTCCCTCTGACATTCGCTGTACTCTGAGAGGAATCGGGCTTCAAAATGCTGACAAGCGCATGTCAACGTAGAAATCTTAGCACAAACTTACTTCACCACCTCCATAGGAGGCAAAGTTTGTAAAACTGAATTGTGGGTGTGGTGAGGGGTGTATTTATAGGCATTTTGAGGTTTGGGAAACTTTGCCCTTCCTGGTAGGATTGTATATCCCATACGTCACTAGCTCATGGACTCTTGCCAATTACATGAAAGAAAATATGATTTAGGGCTGTTTGATTTCTTAAAAAAAATGGGAAGTCAATTAATTGTTTGAGCAAGAATATTCTAGTATATGTGTATTGTAGCAGGGTTATATATTACTCAATATAGAATGACAAGGCAAGCAAGTTTATGTTCAGATGCTGTTAATCATATATTTCACAAGGGGGTTTATGCTTTATCTGTTAGGCTTTATCATACTTTAAACATTTATTACACCATTTTATGTGAACTAACCATAGACAAACATGTTTATCTCATTGGAGTTGCTTCTCTATTCTTAATACATTTAGTCTATAGAGTAAGTGTAAGGGGCCGATTTATCAAGGCCCGAATGTATCTGTTTGCATCTGTTAAGAAGCGGAGGTCTTAAAGGGACAGTCTAGTCCCAAAAAACTTTCATGATTTAAATAGGGCATGTAATTTTAAACAACTTCCCAATTTACTTTTATCACCAATTTTTCTTTGTTCTCTTGGTGTTCTTAGTTGAAAGCTAAACCTAGGAGGTTCATATGCTAATTTCTTAGACCTTGAAGATTACCTCTAATCTGAATGCATTTTGACCACTAGAGGGCGTTAGTTCGTGTATATGATAAAAAGTCTGTCAAAAGAACTGAAATAAGGGGGCAGTCAGCAGAAGCTTAGATACAAGGTAATTACAGAGGTAAAAAGTATATTAATATTACAGTGTTAGTTATGCAAAATTGGAGAATGGGTAATAAAGGGATCTTCTTCCTTTTTAAACAACAAAAATTCTGGTGTTGACTGTCCCTTTAAGCCCGCTGCTCCTTAACTCGTCCGGCACCTCTGATTGACACCCCCTGCTAGCAGCCGATTGGCCGCGAATGTGCAGGGGGCGGCATTGCACAAGCATTTCCCAAGAAATGCTTGTGCAATTATAAATGCCGACAGCTCGCACTTTGATAATTCGGCCCCTAAGGCTTTTTATTAAAAGGGAAGTCAACACCAAAATTGTTACTGTAAGATAACGCCTTTACTACCCATACCCCAGCTTTGCACAACCAACATTGTTGTATTAATATAATTTATAACATTTAAACCTCTAAATGTCTGCCTGTTTTTAAGCCACTACAAACAGCCTCTTATCACATGCTTTTTATTAGCTTTTCACAACAAAAGCCTGCTAGTTCATGTGGGCCATATAGAAAACATTGTGCTCACGTCTGTGGGTTGTGGATTACACTGCACTAATTGGCGAAAATGCAAGTCAATAGATAATAAATAGCCATGTGATCAGGGGGCTGTCAGAAGATGCTTAGATACAAGGTAATTACAGAGGTTAAAAGTATATAACTGGCTGTGCAAAACTAGGGAATGGATAATATAGGAATGATCTATCTTTTAAAACAATAAACATTTTATAGTTTACTGTCCCTTTAACAAACAAAACTAAATTGGTGGTTTAAAATCTTAACATCAAACAATTAAAGGAACATAGAAGTGACAAACATCTTTCATATGCAGGATTTAGCACATTGGATTGAGAATCTAATTAAAAACAAACAAAAACTACTCTCACCTGTTATTGTGACGGAGAATGTCTGATTATATGCTCAGTTCAGTGATGTTGCAGAGCAGTGTTTTCACAGTTTATTCATTTTTACCCTTGCTGGTAATATCTCAGTCACATTTATTTTCTCTTTGATCTGTATAGTTTTAACTTTGTGCTCTCTCCTACCCCATAAAAAAATAGCACTCAGTGTATAATGTAAGAAAACACTACAAAGTTACAGCTCTGCTATAAGTACTGAGTGATGTGCAATCAATCAACCAACCTCTCTCTGTCTATTTATCTATCTACATCCTGTTATGTTTTCCTTGTAACCTTTTAAAGGGACATTATACACTCATTTTTTATTTTCAGAAATGTTTTGTAGATGATCTATTTATATAGCCCATAAAGTTTTTTTTTAAAATGTGTAGTTTTGCTTATTTGTAAATAACATTGCTCTGATTTTCAGACTCCTAACCAAGTCCCAAAGTTTTATGAGAATACCGTCAGATACCTACTCCAGCTTGCTCCTGTTTGTGTAAAGGGTCTTTTCATATTCAAAGAAAGGGGGAGGGGGGGGGAGTGTCTTATTTGCCACTTGCAGGGGGCTTTCCAGCTACCTTTGTAACAGAGCTAAACTGAGAGCTTCTAAGTAAGTTTTTAAACAGTTTTATACTGGATTTTTATATCAGTATCTGTGCATCTTATTCTTTATAGTAGTGTCTATTACATGCAGTTATATGAAAATTGTTGTATGCTGTCCCTTTAATGCCATTACTACGTTCTATTCCGTCCTAACCGGGCCGGGCTTTAGCGCCGTTAGGAAGGAATAGAACATCCTAGCTGTTTGGCTGTCCTGAAGCCAATGGCGCTTCCAGGATGGGATTGCGGTCTGACGCCTCCTGACACAATCCCATCATTGAAATCTTGCGATCGTGTTCACCATTGCGGGATTTAAATTTGTCTACATCGGAACGTTGTTCCGATGTAGACAAATTGACCCTGTCATCAAAGAGTTAAAGGGAAATGAAACCCAAACAAATTATTTTTTAAATTCAGACAGAGCATATCATTTATAAAAAGTTACTTCTATGATCAGATTTACTTCGCTCTCATGGTATTCTTTGTTGAAGGGATACCTAGCTCGATGTCTGGAGCACTACATGGTAGGAAACAGTGTTGCAATCTAGAGCTCTTGCAAATGGATAACATTGTTGCACAACTGCTGCCATATAGTGCTCCAGACACGTGCACGCTCCTGAGCTTTAGTCCCTGCTTTTCAACAAAAGATACCAAGAAATCAAAGAACATTTGAAAATATAAATAAATTAGAAAGTTGATTAACATTGTGTGCTCTGAGTCCTGAAAAGAAAAATGGGTTTGATATCTCTTTGTCATAGTAACATAAAGGTCAAATGATAAAAAGTATCTGTTTTAAAAAGACAAATGTCGCTTTTGCTAAATCATGTGACTAAAATACGCTAAAGCAGAAATGAAAGGAGAACAAAAACTACATAAGGTTGGGTGGGCTTAAAATATGATTCAAAGAGGAAATCTGAAAAGCTGATGCAGAATTAAAACTGCCAAACGGCTCTACAACTCTCGGGGCAACATTTTGAGGTTTTCATTTAAAGGGACATGAAACCCAAATGTTTTATTTCGTGATTTAGAAAGAGCATGTCATTTTAAACAACTTTCTAATTTACTTCTATTATTTAATTTGCTTCATTCTCTTGATATCACTTGCTGAAAAGCATATCTAGATATGCTCAGAAGCTGCTGATTGGTTGCTGCACATAGAGGCCTTGTGTGATTGGCTCACACATGTGCATTGCTATTTCTTCAACAAAGGATATCTAAAGAATTGAGCAAATTAGATAATAGAAGTACATTGGAAAGTTGTTTAAAATTGCATGCCCTATCTGAATCAGGAAAGTTTAATTTTGACTAGACTGTTCCTTTAAATAAGAGCAGAATCCAACCCCATGGGGAGGGTAGCACTAATTAAAATGAACTTGTTACCACGGATTCTGTATCTTTTCAGAGCCCTCCCCATCAGGTTGATCAAAGCAGATATTGTTAAAATGCAGACTGACATATTAGCTTTTATAAGAGGACCGAAATCGGCTAGAATAGCGAAACAGGTGATAAGCAGAAGCAGAGCTATAGGGGGAGCGGGGGCCCCGGACCTTTTTGTATACTATAGG
>NC_069507.1:30501733-30544233 GCF_027579735.1 Bombina bombina | reverse complement strand
GAGGCTAGTGGGTTCAGGGGTAATTTGTATCATGTAATTATTTACAGTGGTTGGTTCACGGAACGGAATAGACTTCTAACAGGGATGGTAAGGACAAATATAAAAAGGAAATTTCCCAGGTTATGCCTAAGGTCACACTTCAAAGTGAAATATTTAATGTACATTTGTGTTCTTATTTGCCATTTAAAGCTATGTTTCCATGTTTCAGGGTTTACAATTTCAAATCCGAAGTTACTAGCCAGGCCAAAATGTTACTCACGACTTCTGATCCCACACATCACCTGCCCACTCCACACCCACTATCTGCTCACACGACACAGACTACCTGCCCACACCACACCTACTACCTGCCCACGCCACATCCACTACCTGCCCACACCACACTATCTGCTCACACCACACCCACTACCTGCCCCATCACACCCACTACCTGCCCACACCACACCCACTACCTGCCCACACCCACTACCTGCCCACACCACACTACCTGCCCACACCACACCCACTACCTGCCCCATCACACCCACTACCTGCCCACACCACACCCACTACATGCCCCATCACACCCACTACCTGCCCACATCACACCCGCTACCTGCCCCATCACACCCACTACCTGCCCACATCACACCTAGTACCTGCCCACACCACACCCACTACCTGCCCACACCCACTATCTGCTCACACCACACCCACTACCTGCCCACACCACACCCTCTACCCGCCACATCATACCCACTACCTGCCCACACCACACCCACTACCTGCCCACAACACACCCTCTACCCACCCACATCACACCTACTACTTGCCCACACCCACTACCTGCTCACACCACACCCACTACTGGCCCACATCACAGCCACTACCTGCCCACACCACATACACTACCTGCCCACACCATACCCACTACCCTACCCCTTCTTTACATATGCCATTGTTGAACACTACACAGACTACCTGCCCACACAACACCCACTACCTGCTCACACCACACAGACTACCTGCCCACACCACACCTACTACCTGCCCACGCCACATCCACTACCTGCCCACACCACACTATCTGCTCACACCACACCCACTACCTGCCCCATCACACCCACTACCTGCCCACACCACACCCACTACCTGCCCACACCCACTACCTGCCCACACCACACTACCTGCCCACACCACACCCACTACCTGCCCCATCACACCCACTACCTGCCCACACCACACCCACTACATGCCCCATCACACCCACTACCTGCCCACATCACACCCGCTACCTGCCCCATCACACCCACTACCTTCCCACATCACACCTAGTACCTGCCCACACCACACCCACTACCTGCCCACACCCACTATCTGCTCACACCACACCCACTACCTGCCCACACCACACCCTCTACCCGCCACATCATACCCACTACCTGCCCACACCACACCCACTACCTGCCCACAACACACCCTCTACCCACCCACATCACACCTACTACTTGCCCACACCCACTACCTGCTCACACCACACCCACTACTGGCCCACATCACAGCCACTACCTGCCCACACCACATACACTACCTGCCCACACCATACCCACTACCCTACCCCTTCTTTACATATGCCATTGTTGAACACTTTATTGTGCAATGATCTTTAATATTTTAAGTCCTTTTAATACAATTATTACAAATATATACATTTGCTTGCCATTTGGCACAATGTATAGACATTCTCTCTCACACAAGATGCACCGTTTTGTAAACCAGGGCAGCAATAAACAAAACTGTTTGACTTTTTTTTATTTTGCATGGGTAGTAACCTGGGCAACTAACAATGAGTGGTCTTTAGATTGATAAAGGATACAGTTATTATCAGTATATCAGTAGCTGATTTTTCCTGTATAAACTGCCACCTTTAATGATGTTGTCAATACTGTTGTATTTACTATAGAAAAGTTATGTAATCAAGAGGTAGTGACATTGGGGTAGAAAGAAAAGCCCAGCCCATTTGAAAATGGGCTCCTGCAGTTTTATGAATAAAAAAGACTTAGCAGCTGCTTGTCTGAGTACCTTATTCTTTTAAGGAAGTTATTTTCTAAAAAAAAAGAAAATATTGTGTGGGTACAGAGCATTTCTTATTTCCCCCACAATTTTCCTTTAAATTAATATTTTAAGTACATTCCCTTACTTGCAACCTGACTAAGATATCTGAAAGCAAAATCTTTAATAAGCCCTCGGAATCTCTTAAGCTACCTTAGCTAGCTCAAGTTGTTATGTATACAGCTCCAAAACTCTCTAACCTAGATTCAGAAATACTACTTAATTGGTACTGACAGCCAATCAGCCTTCTCTTTATACATATGCCCCCATCCCCTCATTTTGTATTGTCCCCAGGGCCCAGACCTCAAATCAGCCAGATCAGGACCCTATTTACCTCACATAAGTCGCACTACAGGTATCAACGTCTCTACCACTGCCTCTCCTTAATGCTGCATCTCCAAGTTGTCCACCCTTCTTATCAGCGCCTCCATGCTGACAAAATGGTGCTCCACCTTAACTGTGACCCTCCACCTTCAAGCTATTGCTCCATCTTTACGGCAGCATTTTGCTGCTGCTTCTAAATATCCAGCCTACTATAGTAAGTGAATGTTTATTCAACATTCTCTCATTTTCTTTCACCACTCGCCTAGAGCTAGTGGGCGAGTGGAAATTTAGAACCCTCTATGTTTTGTGTAAATAAGAATGATTTTGTCTCTTGATAAATGCCTCATACTGGAACCCAAAGTGCTTTACAATCAAAACATCTAAATGAAACTCGTACAGAAAATTATAGTTCCCATTAGCTCTAACCCGAATTCAAACCATAAACACCCTACTTATAACAACCCCTAACCGTAATCCTGAAACCTACCTCTAACCCTAGTTCCTATATTGCTCACTGAACATACACTCTACACATACAGGAATGCTGCCCCTTGTATCATAAACACAGCAAAATGACACAAGCAACATTGTCATCTCAGTACAATAGTGTGCGCCATTTCATGGCCATTATTCAAGTCACCACATAATAGTCTACAGCTATAAAATTAGTCTATGGTATAAAATAGTCTAATAGTCTCCAGCTATAAAAATAGGCTATAGTATAAAATAGTCTAATAGTCTCCAGCTATAAAAATAGTCTATAGTATAAAATAGTCTAATAGTCTCCAGCTATAAAAATAGTCTATAGTATAAAATAGTCTAATAGTCTACAGCTATAAAAATAGTCTATGGTATAAAATAGTCTAATAGTCTCCAGCTATAAAAATAGTCTATAGTATAAAATAGTCTAATAGTCTCCAGCTATAAAAATAGTCTATAGTATAAAATAGTCTAATAGTCTACAGCTATAAAAATAGTCTATGGTATAAAATAGTCTAATAGTCTACAGCTATAAAAATAGTCTATGGTATAAAATAGTCTAATAGTCTCCAGCTATAAAAATAGTCTATAGTATAAAATAGTCTAATAGTCTCCAGCTATAAAAATAGTCTATAGTATAAAATAGTCTAATAGTCTCCAGCTATAAAAATAGTCTATAGTATAAAATAGTCTAATAGTCTACAGCTATAAAAATAGTCTATGGTATAAAATAGTCTAATAGTCTACAGCTATAAAAATAGTCTATGGTATAAAATAGTCTAATAGTCTACAGCTATAAAAATAGTCTATGGTATAAAATAGTCTAATAGTCTACAGCTATAAAAATAGTCTATGGTACAAAATAGTCTAATAGTCTACAGGTATAAAAATAGTCTATGGTATAAAATAGTCTGATAGTCTACAGCTATAAAAATAGTCTATGGTATAAAATAGTCTAATAGTCTACAGCTATAAAAATAGTCTATGGTATAAAATAGTCTAATAGTCTACAGCTATAAAAATAGTCTATGGTACAAAATAGTCTAATAGTCTACAGGTATAAAAATAGTCTATAGTATAAAATAGTCTGATAGTCTCCAGCTATAAAAATAGTCTATAGTATAAAATAGTCTAATAGTCTACAGCTATAAAAATAGTCTATGGTATAAAATAGTCTAATAGTCTACAGCTATAAAAATAGTCTATGGTATAAAATAGTCTAATAGTCTACAGCTATAAAAATAGTCTATGGTATAAAATAGTCTAATAGTCTACAGCTATAAAAATAGTCTATGGTACAAAATAGTCTAATAGTCTACAGGTATAAAAATAGTCTATAGTATAAAATAGTCTGATAGTCTCCAGCTATAAAAATAGTCTATAGTATAAAATAGTCTAATAGTCTACAGCTATAAAAATAGTCTATGGTATAAAATAGTCTAATAGTCTACAGCTATAAAAATAGTCTATGGTATAAAATAGTCTAATAGTCTACAGCTATAAAAATAGTCTATGGTATAAAATAGTCTAATAGTCTACAGCTATAAAAAATAGTCTATGGTACAAAATAGTCTAATAGTCTACAGGTATAAAAATAGTCTATAGTATAAAATAGTCTGATAGTCTCCAGCTATAAAAATAGTCTATAGTATAAAATAGTCTAATAGTCTACAGCTATAAAAATAGTCTATGGTATAAAATAGTCTAATACACTACAGGTATAAAAATAGTCTATGGTATAAAATAGTCTAATAGTCTACAGCTATAAAAATAGTCTATAGTATAAAATAGTCTAATAGTCTACAGGTATAAAAATAGTCTATAGTATAAAATAGTCTAATAGTCTACAGGTATAAAAATAGTCTATAGTATAAAATAGTCTAATAGTCTACAGGTATAAGAATAGTCTATAGTATAAAGTAGTCCAATAGTCTACAGGTATAAGAATAGTCTATAGTATAAAGTAGTCCAATAGTCTACAGGTATAAGAATAGTCTATAGTATAAAATAGTCTAATAGTCTCCAGCTATAAAAATAGTCTATAGTATAAAATAGTCTAATAGTCTACAGATATAAAAATAGTCTATAGTATAAAATAGTCTAATAGTCTACAGGTATAAAAATAGTCTATGGTATAAAATAGTCTAATAGTCTACAGCTATAAAAATAGTCTATAGTATAAAATAGTCTAATAGTCTACAAGTATAAAAAATAGTCTATAGTATAAAATAGTCTAATAGTCTACAGGTATAAAAATAGTCTATAGTATAAAATAGTCTAATAGTCTACAGGTATAAAAATAGTCTATGGTATAAAATAGTCTAATAGTCTACAGCTATAAAAATAGTCTATAGTATAAAATAGTCTAATAGTCTCCACCTATAAAAATAGTCTATGGTATAAAATAGTCTAATAGTCTACAGGTATAAAAATAGTCTATAGTATAAAATAATCTAATAGTCTACAGGTATAAAAATAATCTATGGTATAAAATAGTCTATAGTATAAAATAGTCTAATAGTCTCCAGCTATAAAAAATAGTCTATAGTATAACATAGTCTAATAGTCTACAGGTAGACAAATAGTCTATAGTATAAAACAGTCTAATAGTCTACAGGTATAAAAATAGTCTATAGTATAAAATAGTCTAATAGTCTCCAGCTATAAAAAATAGTCTATAGTATAAAATAGTCTAATAGTCTACAGGAATAAAAATAGTCTATAGTATAAAATAGTCTAATAGTCTCCAGCTATAAAATAGTCTATAGTATAACATAGTCTAATAGTCTACAGGTATAAAAATAGTCTATAGTATAAAATAGTCTAATAGTCTACAGGTATAAAAATAGTCTGTAGTATACAATAGTCTAATAGTCTACAGGTATAAAAACAGTCTAATAGTCTACAGGTACACAAACAGTCTATAGTATAAAATAGTCTAATAGTCTCCAGCTATAAAAAAAGTCTATAGTATAAAATAGTCTAATAGTCTACAGGTATAAAAATAGTCTATAGTATAAAATAGTCTAATAGTCTACAGGTATAAAAATAGTCTATAGTATAAAATAATCTAATAGTCTACAGGTATAAAAATAATCTATGGTATAAAATAGTCTAATAGTCTCCAGCTATAAAAATAGTCTATAGTATAAAATAGTCTAATAGTCTACAGGTATAAAAATAGTCTATAGTATAAAATAGTCTAATAGTCTCCAGCTATAAAAAATAGTCTATAGTATAAAATAGTCTAATAGTCTACAGGTAGACAAATAGTCTATAGTATAAAATAGTCTAATAGTCTACAGCTATAAAAATAATCTATAGTATAAAATAGTCTAATAGTCTCCAGGTATAAGAATAGTCTATAGTATAAACATAGTCTAATAGTCTCCAGCTATAAAAATAGTCTATAGTATAAAATAGTCTAATAGTCTACAGGTATAAAAATAGTCTATAGTATAAAATAGTCTAATAGTCTCCAGCTATAAGAATAGTCTATAGTATAAAATAGTCTAATAGTCTACAGCTATAAAAATAATCTATAGTATAAAATAGTCTAATAGTCTCCAGGTATAAGAATAGTCTATAGTATAAAATAGTCTAATAGTCTACAGGTATAAGAATAGTCTATATTATAAAATAGTCTAATAGTCTCCAACTATAAGAATAGTCTATAGTATAAAATAGTCTAATAGTCTACAGCTATAAAAATAATCTATAGTATAAAATAGTCTAATAGTCTCCAGGTATAAGAATAGTCTATAGTATAAAATAGTCTAATAGTCTACAGGTATAAGAATAGTCTATATTATAAAATAGTCTAATAGCCTCCAGCTATAAGAATAGTCTATAGTATAAAATAGTCTAATAGTCTACAGCTATAAAAATAATCTATAGTATAAAATAGTCTATAGTCTCCAGGTATAAGAATAGTCTATAGTATACAATAGTCTAATAGTCTACAGCTATAAAAATAGTCTATAGTATAAAATAGTCTAATAGTCTCCACCTATAAAAATAGTCTATGGTATAAAATAGTCTAATAGTCTACAGGTATAAAAATAGTCTATAGTATAAAATAATCTAATAGTCTACAGGTATAAAAATAATCTATGGTATAAAATAGTCTATAGTATAAAATAGTCTAATAGTCTCCAGCTATAAAAAATAGTCTATAGTATAACATAGTCTAATAGTCTACAGGTAGACAAATAGTCTATAGTATAAAACAGTCTAATAGTCTACAGGTATAAAAATAGTCTATAGTATAAAATAGTCTAATAGTCTCCAGCTATAAAAAATAGTCTATAGTATAAAATAGTCTAATAGTCTACAGGAATAAAAATAGTCTATAGTATAAAATAGTCTAATAGTCTCCAGCTATAAAATAGTCTATAGTATAACATAGTCTAATAGTCTACAGGTATAAAAATAGTCTATAGTATAAAATAGTCTAATAGTCTACAGGTATAAAAATAGTCTGTAGTATACAATAGTCTAATAGTCTACAGGTATAAAAACAGTCTAATAGTCTACAGGTACACAAACAGTCTATAGTATAAAATAGTCTAATAGTCTCCAGCTATAAAAAAAGTCTATAGTATAAAATAGTCTAATAGTCTACAGGTATAAAAATAGTCTATAGTATAAAATAGTCTAATAGTCTACAGGTATAAAAATAGTCTATAGTATAAAATAATCTAATAGTCTACAGGTATAAAAATAATCTATGGTATAAAATAGTCTAATAGTCTCCAGCTATAAAAATAGTCTATAGTATAAAATAGTCTAATAGTCTACAGGTATAAAAATAGTCTATAGTATAAAATAGTCTAATAGTCTACAGGTAGACAAATAGTCTATAGTATAAAATAGTCTAATAGTCTACAGCTATAAAAATAATCTATAGTATAAAATAGTCTAATAGTCTCCAGGTATAAGAATAGTCTATAGTATAAACATAGTCTAATAGTCTCCAGCTATAAAAATAGTCTATAGTATAAAATAGTCTAATAGTCTACAGGTATAAAAATAGTCTATAGTATAAAATAGTCTAATAGTCTCCAGCTATAAGAATAGTCTATAGTATAAAATAGTCTAATAGTCTACAGCTATAAAAATAATCTATAGTATAAAATAGTCTAATAGTCTCCAGGTATAAGAATAGTCTATAGTATAAAATAGTCTAATAGTCTACAGGTATAAGAATAGTCTATATTATAAAATAGTCTAATAGTCTCCAACTATAAGAATAGTCTATAGTATAAAATAGTCTAATAGTCTACAGCTATAAAAATAATCTATAGTATAAAATAGTCTAATAGTCTCCAGGTATAAGAATAGTCTATAGTATAAAATAGTCTAATAGTCTACAGGTATAAGAATAGTCTATATTATAAAATAGTCTAATAGTCTCCAGCTATAAGAATAGTCTATAGTATAAAATAGTCTAATAGTCTACAGCTATAAAAATAATCTATAGTATAAAATAGTCTATAGTCTCCAGGTATAAGAATAGTCTATAGTATACAATAGTCTAATAGTCTACAGGTATAAAAAATAGTCTATAGTATAAAATAGTCTAATAATCTCCAGGTATAAGAATAGTCTATAGTATAAAATAGTCTAATAGTCTACAGGTATAAGAATAGTCTATAGTATAAAATAGTCTAATAGTCTACAGGTATAAGAATAGTCTATAGTATAAAATAGTCTAATAGTCTACAGGTAGGAAAACAAAGGGTTCACCCATGTGTCCCAATGGCTAATGAAGTTAGCAATAGATGAAGCCTCAGCTTATGCCCCCCAGACAAGTAGCTGAATTCACTTTCTCCTCTTAGCATTGTAAGCGTCTGCACACACAACCCACTACCTCCCACTGGAATAGGTAGATAAAAGAATACCAAGGCTATAGAACACAATACAGAGAAGCACAACACCCAAATCTAGGTGTAGTGTATAAAACAACCAATAAAATAATTAATGAATCAAATACACTCATAAAAAAACTTATATACATCCGAGGTGTACTATATACATCAGAGGTATATTATATACAGCCGAGGTGTACTATATACATCAGAGGTATATTATATACGGCTAAGGTGTACTATATACATCAGAAATATATTATATACAGCCAAGGTGTACTATATACATCAGTGGTATACTATATACAGCTGAGGTGTACTATATACATCTGAGGTATACTATATACAGCCGAGGTGTACTATATACATCCGAGGTGTACTATATACATCCGAGGTATACTATATACAGCTGAGGTGTACTATATACAGCTGAGGTGTACTATATACATCTGAGGTATACTATATACAGCTGAGGTGTACTATATACAGCTGAGGTATACTATATACAGCTGAGGTATACTATATACAGCTGAGGTATACTATATACAGCCGAGGTATACTATATACAGCTGAGGTATACTATATACAGCCGAGGTGTACTATATACAGCTGAGGTGTACTATATACAGCTGAGGTATACTATATACAGCAGAGGTATACTATATACAGCCGAGGTGTAATATATACAGCAGGAGAAAATTAGGAAGTTACTTAAAATTACATGCTCTATTTGAATCATGAAAGTTTAATTTTGACTAGACTATCCCTTTAATCATATCAATTTTAGTTTAATTTTACTTCACACTCCCTTTAACAGATAATGGATGTTATCACAGCATGAGTCTCTGACATAGACTGTCATTGGCTGATAAACAAAATGCCAACTCAATTGGTAGACTTTTTTTCAGTAGAGGAATACTCACTTTACAAAGCTAAATTTAAAATTCATCTTTATTTTGCATTAGTGAACAAAAATGCTTAAAGGGTCTACTTAAAAAATCTTATTGTTTAAAAAGATAGATAATCCCTTTATTAGCAATTCCCCAGATTTGCACAACTAACATATATTAATATATTTTTTAGCTCTGTGATTGTCTTGCATCTAAGCCTCTGCAGACTGCCCCTTTATCTCAGTTCTTTTGACAGACTTGAATTTTAGCCAATCAGTGCTGACTCTTAAAAAAACTCCACAGAAGTGATCAAAATGCTATCTATATGGCACAAAAGAACTAGCACTGTCTAAGTGCGAAAAACTGTCAAAATGCACTGAGATAAGAGGTGGCCTTGAAATCAGTATGAGTCTATCTAGGTTTAGCTTTCAACAAAAAATACCAAGAGAACAAAGCAAATTTGATTATAAAATTAAATTGGAAAATTGTTTAAAATTGCATGCCCTATCTGAATTATGAAAGTTTAATTTTGACTTGACTGTCCCTTTAACATTTACAGTACAATTCATTTTTAATCCACAGATCAGCCTTGGTCCTGTTGGGGATAAATTGTCTGCTCCTTACTATTGTTTATAGTGCTGAAAAAAAAACTAATGCTATATAAATATCAGATGAAAAAATAAAATACTGACAATAGGATAACATTTAATATGGCATTTACACGTACAAAATACCTCTAATTACCACTAGATGTCACTGTTGCAGAACTCTACAGAAAACTGTGGTCAAAAAGGCAAAACTATACTTAAAGGGACATTATACACTCATTTTTTCTTTGCATAAATGTTTTGTAGATAATCTATTTATATAGCCCATAAAGTTTTTTTTTTTAATTAATGTATAGTTTTGCTTATTTTTAAATAACATTGCTCTGATTTTCAGACTCCTAACCAAGCCCCAAAGTTTTATGTGAATACGCACGACTACCTACTCCAGCTTGCTCCTGTTTGTGTAAAGGGTCTTTTCATATGCAAAAGAAGGGGGAGGGGGGAGTGTCTTATTTGCCACTTGCAGTGGGCTTTCCAACTACCTTTTCAACAGAGGTAAACTGACAGCTTCTAAGTAAGTTTTTAAACAGTTTTATACTGAATTTTTATATCAGTATCTGTGCATATTATTCTTTATAGTAGTGTCTATTACATGCAGTTATATGAAAATGAGTGTATACTGTCCCTTTAAAAAGATTTGGATGATCTGCTCAGAACTTGCCTTGTACCTGCACATTTCTTTTGTGCACTTAAAGCTTTTTGTTGTTAAAATTGATGTTTCTGTGCCTATTTGTATAGTTGTAGGGTTGTTCTTATCATCCAGTGAGTATTGTCCCTAGAGATTAGCTGTGCACTTACAAAAAGTAAGTTAAGATACCTTTAACCTAACATTTTTCATGCAAACTAAAATAATTAAGTAACATGCTTAAATAATGTTGTTGTTTTTTTGTTTGGACAATAGAAGGTTTTTGAATATAAAGTCCATTTAATGACACATGGCACAGTGTCTGGAGATGTATTGGTGAATAATGATATGCTACCAGGCAGGAGGGAGGTGAGCCACTCTGGATATATCCCATCAAGAAAAGCAGTTTGATTCTGACCTTCATCAGCATCTTTTTTAATGGGTTTGTGTTTTGATGTCTCAGGATTCTCAATGTCAATAAGAAAAATCTTCTGATGAGATATAAAGCTTCCAGTTTTAAGCACATTTATTCTAACAATCAATGTTTTTGTCTCTTGTGCCAAGATGTTAGAGTTTTCCCTTGTTTCACTGTACAAATGAGCTGTCAGTGTTTTCTTTTCTATACTGAGTTATATATTTATCGGAGAACATTTAAACAGAGATGGAAGTCAACTTTAGAACCCACATTTTAAAATAATAAAACAAATTTAAATTTTTACCTAATTTACCGATGTATCCTGTGTTGAAATTAAGCTCCTTTCTATGTGAGCATACTGAAGTATTAGTGCATGTCTCATGCCCCATATGTATAACATGGTGACATTTACGGGGGTCCATTCCATTCTTCCGGATCCCATTTGTGGGCATTATTTTCAGCTCACAAGCAATGTTCCCTCTAGGGTCAGTTTTGTGAGCATCTCAGCAGTGAAACAGTTAATAAGGGAACCACACCTTGCAGTCTGTATTGTCTAGTGTTTGCTAATTGCTCTAATTAACTGTTTTATTGCTGGGCCTTAGAGGGAACACTGCTCACAATCTATGTTTTTTCAAGTTTTGAGTGATCACGATCCAAGTGATAACATTATTGGGAAAGGTTCAGATCCGATCCGTGCAAATAGCATTAAAAATCGCCCATACCATACACGCACAGCAATGGCGCTGGCAAATAAAATACTCCTGATCACAGGTTTTATACTTTATTTCAGCAACAAAATGGACACGTCTAACTTAACACACAAAGGGTGCGGATAAAGTGCAAAACTGGTCTTTTCAACATGTTTGCAAATATTTAAAGACGGTTTGGAATAATTCTATCATCTTGCACATGTGTAATGCACTCTGAAACAGCCACAGATAACATTTTTAAAGAGACATAAACCAAACATTTTTCTTTCATTCAGATAGAGAGTGCAATTTTTAAAAAAGTTTCAATTTAATTCTGTTATTAAATTTGCTCTGTTCTCATGTTATTCTTTGTTGAAGCGATATCTAGATAGGTAGCGTGCACATGCCTGAAGCAATACATGACAGGAAATAGTGCTGCCATCTAGTGCTCTTGCTAATGTATAACATTGTTGCAAAACTGCTGCCATTTAGTGCTGCAGAGACGTGCACACTCCTGAGCTTACCTTCCTGCTTTTTAACAAAGGATAATAAGAAAATGAAGACCATTTGGTAATAGAAGTAAATTAGAAAGTTGTATGTTTTATCTGAATCATGCAAGAACATTTTTGGCTTTTATGTCCCTTTAATGTATATATGACTATATGATCTATATTTATTAATCCTGTATTCAGCACAATTGTATAGTCCCTGGGCGAGACAGACATTTAAATATGTATAAGTGTCCCCACTTCTTCCACAATCGATAACGCCAGAAGTTCCTGTACACGATACAGCTCCAGTTTAATCCAGAAATCCTTTAGCCAATCTTAAAGATTGTGTTCTTGGCTAATGTCCACTGTTAACAAATCTACCACTGCTACAATACTGTAGAAACGATGAGAGGGTCCGTAAGTTCCACGTTACACAAACTCAGTGTGTGAGTCGCAAATGACGAAAGGTGGGCGTGGCCTTACACGTTTCACGGATCTCGTCCGCTTCGTCAGAGGCTTGATAGACGCCCACCTTACAAGCTGCATATTTCAAGACAGAACTAGGGAACACACCCACCTTACGTCATGCTCAGCTCAGTTAACTACCTATTACAGGAGCTTCCCCATTAATCCAAAGTTATAATTGCAAGCTATACATACATTTGTATTGCGATCAAGATGCATATATTTTCCAAAATTAAAAAACATTTAAATTGAATTGATTTTCACATATGATTAATTCTTATATATGGAAATTTTCAAATACAATTTATATGAACACTTATTTCCGGAAACTATTTCATTTCTGTAATGATCCTGAACATTGAATGCTATTACATAAAAATACTAATATATTATAATGATAATAACAATTACACGATATGCGGAAATCACTTGAAATATCTATAAAAAACTAGACAATAAATAAAAACTAAACAATAAATAAAATTTAAAATTTTTCATAAATATATATATATATATATAAATTAATTCAATTAATTAAATTAGTTAATCAAATTAATTAATACCAATTTATCCATACTGACAACTTTCATAAAAATATTCACATATCCTTGGTCTCCCATGCACCCAAATGCAGGGAACAGAAGCACCAACAGCAAGCCATCAGAAAGGGGACACTCATCTGGATTCCTATGTCCAATGTTATGTATTCTATGCTAAATAATTCAAAATTACTATAATATACAGACTATAAAATACTAAACCTGTTCATATAAGGAAATATAAATATGTATGATCGTGTGTAATATATAAGTCACTGGCCAATCTCCTATTAAATTGTTTTAAACTGAGCCCCATTCAATAAAAATAATTTAAATTTAAAATGCCTGAATGTCTACCCCTATTCATTCCAAAGGGTTCCAGAGTTTGGAGGGAGTGTATTCAGAAAGTCTCCCTTTGCCTAAGGCGTAACATTCTATCCCCCCTTCTTTCGTCTAATTTCACCTGTTCAATTGATTTAAAATGTAGACATGAAGGGTCATTTTTATGGAACTTCCTATAATGGTCCGTGACCCCATGAGATATGTCCCCCTTTTCAATATTGGTGATGTGTTCTAGAACCCTCCTCTTGACAGTTCTTTTTGTCCTCCCAACATATTGACAGTGGCAAGAACATTCCAAAACATACACTACATATTTAGAATGGCAATTCATAAATGTTTTATTTGTTTTCTGTAGCCATTAACTTTTGATACTATTTGCTTATTATCCTTGTCTATAATTGGGCAAGTATTGCAATTCTTGCGATTGCATTTAAAGAATCCAAAGATGGTCTTATTGAGCCAATTTATTTTGGAGTCTTGTCTCAAACACCTGGGAGCTAGGATGTCTTTTAGATTTTTGTTTTTTCTAAATACAACTGAGGGAGTCTTGTCTAGAGATTTACTCAAAATGGGATCCTCTAGAAGTACATGCCAGTGTTTTTTAATGTTTTTTTTTTTTAATTCGCCATGATTCCTCGTTGTATTTAGTTAAAAAGAGGTTGTTCTTTTTGTTATTCTGCATGCCAAGTCTTTGTTTTTGCTGTAACAAAGAAGATCTCTCTAGCTGGCGTGCTTTTGTTTACAAACTTCGAGTCACCAGCACTAGAGTAATTCATTAATCTTTAATAGGAATAATAAAAACAGCAACTTTTCTGGGTTTTAACCCCTTAGTCATGCTAATGATACAAACACTTCATACTACTTATATACTCAATCATTGGCGCCAAACTGACCTCACAGGGTCCTAGGGCTCCACCTAGTGGCGGTATTTAGTAACACCATTACTAATTAATTTACAGTGCAAAGTATCAACAAGATTAAAATCATAAGGATACAAAATGATACAAAATGACAGATGTACATAGAATACCATGATATTATTTCACTTTGTAAAACAATTTTGTGTTACAATTCTAATTCTTGGATGTTATTTTATGTCTCATGGTTTTTTGCAGCAAGTTTATATAGCAGTCGCTTTACTTAATCATCATTTTGGTTACACCCCTTTCTAGCCTTTGTAGTTTTCTATATAGCAATATAATTACATATTTTTTGTTAAATAGATTTATAACAATTGATTTAAAAAAAATTAACTATAATATTATATCACTAATGTAGAACAGCCAGAGATTGGTGTTTACATGAATATTTAAAGAAAACAAGATAAGTCGAAATCCTTGTTAAGGCCTTTTGGAATTAATGTATCAAACTGATGTATCCACCACATCTCTCGCTGTTTCAGCAGTTTTTCTCTATTCATGCCATTTCTTTGTGTCCTAACCTGTTCTACTATTTGCCATCTCAATTGGCTAATGGCATGTCCCTTTTCCAAAAAATGTTTGGACAAGGGTGCCTCAATATTTTTCCTTCTTATATTCGAACGGTGTTGGCTAAGTCTCTCTCTGATCTTTTGTGTAGTTTCACCTAAATATACCAAAGAGCATGGACACTTGATTAAGTACACTACAAAACTGCTGATACATGTATGATATCCCACAACATTATATCTTCTTCCATTATGGGGATGAAAAAAATGTGGTCCCTTTATAATAGAATTACAGCTAGCGCAATTTAAACAAGGGTAATTGCCATTTCTTTTGATTCCTATATAGGATTGCTTTTCCACATTATTAAGTCCTATATCTGATCTTACTAAGTGGTCTCTAATATTTTTGACCCTTCTGTAGACCATTAATGGGAGTTCTTTAAATAGATCTATATTTTGATTGCAATCTTTAAGTACATGCCAATTTTTTCTAATGGCTTTACTGATAATTTTGCTGTATGTATTATGTTGTGAAACAAATACCAATCTGTTGTTACCCTTGTCCTTGTGTGCCCTGGTTGTTGGACTTTGTATCTCTTTGATTTTTTCTTTTAATAAACTTTGCGGATAACCTCTTTGTTTCAAATTTTTATACCCATCTTCTACTATATTTTCCAAATATCCCTTTGCTTTGAATTTTGTTTTTAAATTTTCAGATTCCACGTCAAAGGAGACAAGACTCGAACAGTTCCTCCTCACCCTCTGGAATTGACCATAAGGTATATTTTTTTCCAATTCCTGTGGTGACAACTCTTAGCATGTAAGTAACTGTTCGAGTCTGTCTCCTTTCGATATAAGGAGGTGGTTATTTTATCTTCCCTTCCTGACAACACTATGTCCAAAAATTCAATTTTGGTATTATTCAGATTTTTTGTAAATTTTAAATTAAATTCATTTTTATTGACATATTCAAAAAACTCCAAAATACCCTTTTCATCTCCCTTCCAGATGACGATAACGTCATCTATAAAGCGTTTCCACACAATAATGTTGTCTTTGAAAGGATTATTCTGCCATATATAGTTTTGTAATTTCCCTATGGTTCTTGCACCCAGACCTGTCTGGGGTTAACTGCCTGTGACTCTGGGGACAGCACAGCTTCCTGTGAGTGCCAGTGAGCACCCAGGGCTGAGCATGTTACAGGGTCATGGGATGTGTACCCGGTCCGAAATGAGAGTGAAGTCCCCTTCCGTGTTTTGTATATGTTTAGGGTGATTACATAAGCCTGTGCACCCTTCCCTTGTTCCCAGTTTGTTTGGATTTGAGAGCTTGCATTGTGTGGCTGTTTTAGGGTCCCAGGTATTGGAAAGGACCTTGTTGTGGTACCTGGGCTTGTCCCATTTGGCCAAATGCGGTAACTAACCTTTCCATTTTTGCTTTAAATCTTAGCTGAGAGCTTGTAAGGGAGTGCTGGACTTTCTCTGTGTGTTGTATTAATTTGTTTTGTAATTTCCCTATGGTTCTTGCACCCAGACCTGTCTGGGGTTAACTGCCTGTAACTCTGGGGACAGCACAGCTTCTTGTGAGTGCCTGTGAGCACCCAGGGCTGAGCATGTTACAGGGTCATGGGATGTGTACCTGGTCCAGTATGAGAGTGCAGTCCCCTTCCGTGTTGTGTATATGTCTAGGGTGATTACATAAGCTTGTGCACCCTTCCCTTGTTCCCAGTTTGTTTGGATTTGAGAGCTTGCATTGTGTGGCTGTTTTAGGGTCCCAGGTATTGGAAAGGACCTTGTTGTGGTACCTGGGCTTGTCCCATTTGGCCAAATGCGGTAACTAACCTTTCCATTTTTGCTTTTAAATCTTAGCTGAGAGCTTGTAAGTGAGTGTTGGACTTTCTCTGTGTTTTGTGTGTATATATATATATATATATATATATATATATATATATATATATATATATATATATAATCTGACACTGTTCATGTAAAGGTCCCTCACAGGGACCTTTGTCAAGACTGTTCTCAGTTCTCATCTGGGTCTAATGATCACCGCTGATTGTTAGACCCAGATGAGAACTGAGAACAGTCTTGACAAAGGTCCCTGTGAGGACCGAAATGTTGACTGAACCTATAAATCAATAAAGACTTTATGCTTATTAAGACCTGTGAGTGCCTCTTCTTTTGAGAAGTTTCTACCTGCCTACCATAGAGTGCACCCAGGCAATACTACTAAACAGTGAGTGCTTGGATCCCTCAACTAGCATATATATATATATATATATATATATATATGTATATATATATATAAATATGTATTTAAGAATAAATAGAACATATTTTTCTATGTGAAGAGCATTCGAATGTGAAATAATAATATTTCATGTCGGGTTTAGCGCTCTGGAATATAAGCAGTCGTGTTAGCACGCGAGTATGGGTGCTATTTTTTTTAAGTTTTTGCTCTCCATTCAAGTCTATAAGAGAAGAAGTTAACATGGTCGCAATATTTGTTTTACTTTCAACTTGTAATGCGAACGCGCAACATAACATGCGTGAAAAGCCTATGTCTAAAGAAGTTTATGCACGAGCGGGAGCGTTAAATATTGCTCCACTCGTGATCTAGCCCTTAAATGTGAGAAAAATTTAATATCTTAGTTCACATACTAAAAATTAATAAATAGGGTTGGATCCCACAATCCTCCTCCCTCCGGGACCCTTCTCCTTGCTCTTTGTAGAGATCTGAACAGGTATAAAAGGTGCTAACCAGGAAATGCAGAGCTGCTCATACCTTTAGGATTTTGGGAGCTACAGTGATGAATCAGTGAGAGGCCAACATCGCAGCTTCTATTAGCAAGTTCATTAATGGGACCCTGTATGTAAAAATGTATTTGTTATACCAGCTGGAGTTTATAAAATGTATGGGATATTGCTCTTTTTTGTTTATATTTCTATATGAAATAGCTTTTTTTTCTTATTGAAACCACAACCCATTTAAATGGAACTTAGAAAGAGCAATTAAAAATAAATATTATAGCACCTATCTCTCCCACCCATTTGGGCTGCTGCTGTCTCTTTTTACAAATCTTTTCTACAATGCATTGCTGCTCCCGAGCCTATCTAGCTTTAGTTTTCTACAAAGGATACCAAGAGAACAAAGCAAATTAGACAATAGAAGTAAATTGTGAAGTTGTTTAAAATTGTATGTTCTACATGAACCATGAAAGTTTAGTTTTGGTTTTAGTTCCCTTTAAAGGGTAAAAACATTTACAATACAAAGTCCCTGTAATGTGATCATCTTCAAACTGAAGTAGCCAGAGTCTTTTGCGTCTGCTGCCTCACTGAGTACCTTGCTGAGATTGCAAACATAGGTACAGGTTCCAATGCAGTACAAATGTGTAGCCAACACAGTATTAACATTTATATCTCTTCAAAAAAATCTTCAGATCACACTTTGTGAAAGAAAAAATATTTACTGTTTTCCCTGGATAAAATAGTGTTGGGTCATTGAAATAGTTATCTGCAGAGTTTGCTTTTTCACTAGTTTGAAATTCTCATTCCTAGTAAATGCATCGAGTTACAGAGGAACTGGGTTTATTATTGTCACAGTTTGTTTTAAAAATGCATCCAGCAGAGGAACTCGATCACAGAAAACCAGCAGTTTAATGCATTTTGATGATTTCAAGTGGAGTAAAAGCCTGAGGCATCTACAAAGACGATAATGACAGAGAAAAAGCCTCTGCCGTTATATATGGCGCCTCATTACTTGCCAGAAAGATATATAGTGCAGGGGAGTAATATATTTACTTACTATTATACAACACTTTTTATAAATCTCACTTCTACTAACATTATTTGTTCAAGAAATTACTTTCCATCCAATGAAACTAATGGTGATTGGAAATAAACACGCAGCATTCGCCTCCATATTCATTGTACTTTTCTATGTGCTCTTCAAATGAATATACAGCATGTCCAGTTCCCTTTAATCTCTACTGCTTTTAATATCATGTATAAAAATATAACATTTGTAAAAAATACATATTTGTGATAAATATATCTACAGGTATCTATCTATCTATCTATCTATCTCTATCTATCTATCTATCTATCTATCTATCTCTCTAGCTATCTAATACCTATCTACAGCATCTATCTATCTATTTATATATCTATTATCTATCTATTTTCTATTTATCTATTATCTATCTATCTATCTATCTATTATATATATATTTATATATATATATATATATATATCTCTTCTATCTATCATCTATCTATTGTCTATCTTGGAAAAAATACATCTTTGTGATAAATATATCTACAGGTATCTATCTATCTACTATATATCTATGTATTTATCTATTATCTATTATCTATAATAGATACATTGAAGGATACATTGAGATTTCTCTCGTTTTCAAGTATGTCCTAGGTCCACAAAACATTGCATTGATGCAATAGGGTACAATATCAACCATGCCAGGTGCATTCTGTTTTGAGATGTAGAGAGGGATCTCTTAAAGGATTTTAGGCTTGGGGAAGGTTTGAAAGTGGGTTGATCCATAATTGTAATGCTCTGTAGGAAAAGGAGGATCGAGCTGCTTTCTTTTTGTATTGTGGCAAACTAAATAATGTGCTGGTACTGGATCGGAGATTATGGGAGGTGGGAACAGCCGGGGAGAGCATTCTGCTCAGGTAGGGTGGAAGCTTCCCAGAAAAGCTCTTAAACACAAGGCTGGAAAGATAGAGGGTGCGTCTGGATTCCAACGACAGCCAGTTTAGTTATTTTAGCATGTCACAATGGTGGGTCCTGTAGTTACATTGTAGCACAAAGCGGCAGAACGAGTTATACAACGTATTAAGTTTATTAAGGTAAGTTTGCGGTGCAGGTGCATATACTACATCTCCATAATCCATGATTGGCATTTGCTGTACAATATTTTCCTTTACTGTAGGACTTAGGCAGGATTTGTTTTTGTACAGGGTACCTAGTTTTGGATAGAGTTTTTCTATGTGGAGGCCAAAAGATAGATTAGGGTCTAACGACATACCTAAGTATTTGAAAGAGTGGACTGCGGTCAGTGTGCAATTTGATTTTGTTTTGATGCGTAGATGGGAATATTGTAGTTTGTGTAATTTAGGTACCGTTCCAAAGATCATTGTGACAGTTTTGTCAGTGTTTAGGAAAAATTTGTTTTTTGAGATCCACTTTTCTACCTCTGTGAACTGGTCTTGGAGCACTGCCTCAAGCAGCGGTAGATCGGATTTGCTTGCAGAGATTACCGTGTTGTCTGCGTACATGTGTACAGTTGAGGATTTGCAGACATTTGGCAAATCATTTATAAATAATGTGAATAGTAGGGGGCCGACAATGGAACCTTGGAGAACACCACACGTGACTGGGAGAGGGAGTTGATGTCAGAAATGGAGACATATTGTGATCGATCCGATACATATGATCGACATCAGGTTAACAGACAATCACCAATACCTGAATTTTTTAGTTTGAGCAGTAGTATGTTGTGGTCCACTGTTTCAAAAGCCTTTGCAAAATCAAGGAAATTTGCTCCAGTTAGGTTTCCTTGTTCCATGCCAGTTTGGATGTTGTTGCAAACTTTCAGGAGGGCAGTTGTAGTGGAGTGATTCGGGCGAAAACCTGATTGATCAGGGATCAGATAGTTAGATTGTTGGTAATACTCACATAGTTGCGTATGGATGCATATTTCTAAGATTTTTGACAATACTGGGAGCAATTATATTGGGTGATAGTTAGTAACCAAGTTAACTCACCACTTTTATGGATAGGCACTACTCTTACTCAATAGTTCTTGCTCGCCCAATAGTTCTTGCTCACTGTTTAAGACTTTGCAGCTAACGCAATTAATCTCCTCCCCAATTCGCATAAACATTAAAAGCCATAATCACACCCTGCTCAATTGGATTCTCTCCATTCTCCAGATGGAATCCAGGAGGCAGGTGTTCTCCCTAACAGTTTCAGTGACCTCTGCTTAGTGTACTGCGTGCGCAAAATAAAGGCTACTAAATCCTCTCCCAAGGTTAAAATTACCAGGTCCTTAAATTTTTTTTATTTTAAATCATGTCTAAATGACATCAAGAACCTCCCATGGCACAGATTAAGCCTAATCCCAGATTTAGACTCTGCAGTTGAATTCTTTCAGTCCGAACTCCTAGAGTTTGGAATTTGCATGCCCCACTGCGTAAGGTGAGAGTAAAATGAGCACATATGAATTGGATCACATCTGACATCATTCAATTGTACCAGTTTTGGGATTCATTGTGGTCAAAATTCAAGCATACTGGCTCTATGAACGATCACTGTGTATATAGACAATGGTGAAATATATACACTAAACAAACAAAATTGGCCAAGGCCCAATATTTCTGTGAAAATCTGAACAATAACATATCAAACCCTAGAAAGTTTTGGAAAGTCATAAATAACTTACACACTCCCCTAATCCACTCCCAACCCTCCACTGTCAAAGTTGACAACCAAACCCTGCAACTCCCCTTAGAAGTAGCAAATGCCTTTAACAATTATTTTGTCAGATGCTCCACCACCCTGATTGACAAACTAACAAATTACACGCATCCTGAAACTACAAATGTGGATCAGGCCCCACTAAATCTGCAAAGACCCAATATAGAGAAGTTCAATTTTAGACCTGTACCCATCAATGTAATTAAGAAACACATTAATAATCTAAAAATGAAAAATCAGTCTGGACCTGATCAAATCCCAGCAATGCTGTTGAAGCTTAGTGCGCCGGCAATTGCTAAACTTGTCACAACCCTAATTAACGAATCCTTGGTGTCTGGATACATACCCAAACTTTGGAAGACTGCAAGAGTAGTGCCTATCCATAAAAGTGGTGAGTTAACCTTGGTTATTAACTATCGTCCTATATCATTGCTCCCAGTATTGTCAAAAATCTTAGAAAAATCTTAGAAAAATGCGTCCATACGCAACTATGTAAATTTAATTTTTTGAAGGAGCTGGTGATTTTAACCTTGGGAGAGGATTTAGTAGCTTTTATTTTGCGCACGCTGATCAATCAGGTTTTCGCCCGAATCACTGCACTATAACTGCCCTCCTGAAAGTTTGCAACAACATCCAAACTGGCAAGGAGACCTAACTGGAGCAATTTTCCTTGATTTTGCAAAGGCCTTTGAGACAGTAGACCATGACATACTACTGCTGAAACTAAAAAACTCAGGTATCGGTGATTGTCCGTTAACCTGGTTTAGATCATATGTATCGGATCGATCACAATATGTCTCCATTTCTGACAGCGACTCCCTGCCTCTCCAAGTCATGTGTGGTGTTCCCTAAGGTTCCATTCTCGGCCCCCTACTATTCACATTATTTATAAATGATCTGCCAAAAAAATGTCTGCAAATCCTCAACTGTACACATGTACACAGATGACATGGTAATCTATGCAAACAAATCTGATCTGCCGCAGCTTGAAGCAGTTCACAGAGATAGAAAAGTGAATCTCAAAAAACAAACTCTTCCTAAACACTGACAAAACTGTCACAATGATCTTTGGAACGGTACCTAAATTACACAAACTACAAAATTCCCATCTACGCATCAAAACAAAATCAAATTGCACACTGACCGCAGTCCACTCTTTCAAATACTTGGGTATGTTGTTAGACCCCCAATCTATCTTTTGGCCTCCACATAGAAAAACTTGCATCTAAACTCTATCCAAAACTAGGTACCCTGTACAGAAACAAATCCTGCCTCAGCCCTTCAGTAAAGGAAAAGATTGTACAGCAAATGCTGATGCCTTGTGTTTAAGAGCTTTTCTGGGAAGCTTCCACCCTACCTGAGCAGAATGCTCTCCCCGGCTATTGCCACCTCCTATAACCTCTGATCCAATACCAGCACATTATTTAGTTTGCCTCAATACAAAAAGAAAGCAGCTCGGTCCTCCTTTTCCTACAGAGCACAACAATTATGGAACGACCTCCTGCACACCTTCAAACCTTCCCCAAGCCTAATATCCTTTAAGAGATCCCCCTCTACATATCTCAAAACAGAATGCACCTGTCATGGTTGATTATATATTTCCTACCTGTTCTATGTTACATTTTGCATATATTGTGTATTATATTGTTTTTGTATTTTATTGTACCCTATTGTATCAATGCAATGTTTTGTGGACCCAGGGCATACTTGAAAACGAGAGAAATCTCAATGTATACTTGCTTGTAAAATATTTTATAAATAAATAAATAAATAAATAAATATATATATCTATCTATCTATCTATCTATCTATCATCTACCATCTATCTATCTATCTATCTATCTATCTATCTATCTATCTATCAATCAAATATCATCTACCTATTTAGCTATCTATCTATCATTTATCTATCTATCTCTATCTATCTATTTATCTATTATCCATCTATCTATATATCTAGGTAAAATGACTTGAAAATATCAAAGCAACACATAGAAAGTCTGGACCTCACATGCATCAGCTAGAAAAAAAAAACACATTGAAAGAGTTAGTTACAGCATTTAGCCAGAGTTAGTTACAGCATTTACCCAGGACCTCTTTGAGGTCTCCTCCCAAATAATAATTTGTGCAATAAAAATTGAACATTTTTAATATTAGCTAATTTTAGCTTAAAAGTGTCTACAATTTTAGCCAGGTGGTCAGTACAATCAGCTGGGGGGATTGAGTTTATGGCGCCTGTTTGCTCACGTTGGATGCAGCGCTCATATTACAAGTTTAAATTAAATGTGAAAGCGCTAGCACAATCACAAATGACTATCCTCAAAGCTCTGGTTAACTGTTTTGCGAAACAAAAAAGTGGCACAAAACACATCAAAAATATTTTACAAAGTTCTGTTACACTGATAATAACACTGTCTAATAAACAATTATTCAAAAACAATATTGCACAAAAATAAGTTATAAGGGCTCAAAGATTTGAAAGCATCATGTCAGAGAGACCGATGATAAATCGTCCCCACTGAGTCGAGTTTTAGGTGACAAATTACCACCACACCTCGACAACGCATCAGAACACCCAGGAACAATCTCCTTTTTTGGGTCTGCAAAATTACTTTACCATAACAAAACAGACCTGTGAATATTTGTACAATTTAATGCATTTGCAGAACATGTTTCCAAAGTGTTGAAGTTGTAATTTTTGTTTTCCGCATTGCTATCGCTTCTTGTTTGCTGTACGAGATATCATGTATTGGGGAACGCTACTGTGATAGGCTCAGAGAGATAGATAAAATGAGCCTCTATTAATTCTGAACATGATTTCGTCTGAACAACGAGACTCTTTGAGATCATAACGAGTCTTTATGATATAGACCAATATCTATCGAAAAATGTTAACCCCCCCTCTCTGACTGCAATCTATTGCAACTCATATCTCCATTTTTGTTCTCCTGTTTGAAAATGTGCAGCATGCTACAGAGTACAGTTTATTTATTTCTGCAGGGCCATACATATTTCTAGATAAGTTCAGTTTAGTTAAAAAAAAATTGTTGTACTTTACAAATAATGACAAGTAGGGTGCAGAGCCGATTGTATACTGATGTCGCTCCTCAATGAGAACGATTTCAGATTGTACATAATTGCAGCATGAAATCTTGGAAACTCATTTATCTGTAGTTTCCGCCCAATTGAAATTCACAGATGTTCTTTGGTTCTTTTGCTCAATTCATCTTCAAATCACAGAGTCAGATCTCTGAAGCAATCTCTTTCTGCTGAGTGAACGCTGTGCAGCTGTTTGCTCTGCACAATACTGAGGATATAATGCACAGGTTTGTAGGAATAAATTGCTTGTACTGCACTTTCTGAGCAAATCTACTTGAGGGTAATTCAAAGCTCTTCACTGAAAAGACAATTCTGAATCAGATGTCTTAAGAAAAAATAGTTACAATAGCCAAGTGAAATATGTTTTCATTAAATCTTTAACATTGTAAGCTTTATTTAATTACTTTTTAACATCTAACAAAATGTTATTAAAATGTGTTAGATACATTGTTAAAATGTAATTCGCAGTTAGGACAATTAAAGGGATAGTGTACTCAGGCAAGCACTAAGAATTAAAGGTACATAAAACAAGTTGGGATAGAGACAAAATATAATAATATGTACTTTAATTACTTTACTTACAAATTTATACTGCAGTGCCTCGCCATTAACCCTTTCTTTTTAGTTTTTGAATTGTAAAGCTCTAACTCCTCCCACACATTTCCTTCTATGACTGTATCTATATCTATTGTTCTTTTGGTAGAATGCAAAAGTGAATAGGGATTATCTGCTGGAACTGACTAGAAGTTGTGATCTCAGTTGAAATACAATGCCTGTGTCTAAACACTTATAAGGGGGGGGGGGGGTAGTTGGCTTTTCCAGGCAGCTTAGCTATGTAATTCATTTTGCTTATTTTTAAAAATTATTTCAAAATACTTGCCAGCAATTTTTAAACATTTTTTATGCAAACTATTTTTAATTTATTAGCCCTTTTAGGATATGCACAGATCTCATTATGTTTAATGCCCTTTTAATTGTATTTAAAGTGGCTGCACTAACACCTTTTCAAATGAGCCTTGCTCTCCCAATCCATGGGAGGTTGATTTCTGTTGCTGTCTCTTGTTAACATAGCTTTCTATAGCCAGTAGTGAATTTGCAGTATAGGTGGCAACTTCAACAGGCAAAATCAGCTATTTCAAATGATAGAATAAATCTAAAATAATTATTTGTAAACAGTATAATACACCCAGCAGTTAAAGTAGATAATTGGGAGCGTATTAAAAGGGGGACATTTTACTTTACAATGTCCCTTTAAAAGAAACTGACAGATGGACCAGGGTTAAGATAGAGTGAAAAAGTTAAAGTGACATATTATAAAAGTAAAATTCTCAAATTTGTTTAGAAAATTTAACTTTTGCATTACTAATCCTAGCAAACAACATGCTTTACCCCACCCACACATAAATGTTAAACACATAGGTAAAGTGCATCTCAGGAGCTGCTGGTTATGCAACTACTACTGATTGTTGCACTTCCATGAAATGAAATAACTACGGGCTTAATTATCTAAAGCTCTCTGCTCTGGCGAGATTATCTGGGGAGTCTTGTCAGTAGTGTGGGGGATCCCTTAAATTACTTTAAAGAAGCAAATTTAAGCTTTGTGGGCTATGTATATGACAAAATAATGCTCTGAAGGTTTTTATCATCAGACGCACATGCTTTATTGGCAGGTTATTTTTGCATTAGAATGACACTTTAATGACATCAGACTAGCACAAAAAGACCATTGCATTTCATGCACTACACAAGGATAAGTAAATATAGGAGATGCAATTTAAATGTTTGCATATTTATTTATATTATTTACTCACTGTGCATGTCTCTAGTCCTCGCTCCCCAAATTTGACCTTTGTTTACAATTTCTAGGCTTAAGAGATACAACGTGTAAGAAGTCTTATCAAATGACTTTTATTTCCCCAACAAAGTGCTCTTCCATGACAGCCATTTGTTAATTAGCTTAGACTCAATAATAGCTGCTTGTGAAGCTAATATCACTTGGAAAAACCTTGTAGCAAATTGCAGATTTGAAAGAGATTTATAACCACCCCAGATCACAATATGACTAAAAGTACGTGGACACCTAACCATCACACCAATGAGCTTGTGGGACATCCCATTAAAAACCATGTGCCCCCCCCCCCCCCTTTGTAGCTATAACAGCCTTCACACTTCTCTGTAGACTTTCCACAAGATTTTGGAGTGTGTCTGTGGGAATGTGTGCCAATTCAGCCAAAAACACATTTGTGAGGTCAAGCAGTGTAAGGGTTTAGGTGAGTGGAACTCAAGTCAGGAATAGGAACAAAGAAAACAAAAAGCCAATTAAAGGGCTTTAATAAAACAAGAAAACAAAAAGTTCAGGTACCAGATCAGTCCAGCAACAAGCTACCAAGGGATAAGGGAAGAGCAGAGTTGAAGGACAGGCCAAAGGTCGGGTACCATGAGATCAGTCCAGCAACTAGGTACCAAGGGGTAATGCAGGAGCAAAGTCCAAGGACAGGTCAAAAGTCGGGTAATAGGAGATCAATCCAACAACAAGGTAGAGGATATTAAGCAGGAACAGGAAACCCAGCAGGCACAACTGGTGAAACTGGTATGGGATACCAGGTAGGTACAGCAGCATTCTGTAAGCTACCACTGTTACAGCAAATACAGTAGACTAAGTACAGGAGACTCAGCAGGTACAGGTGGTGAGGCTGGAACAGGAAACCCAGCAGGTACAGGTGGTGAGGCTGGAACAGGAAACCCAGCAGGTACAGGTGGTGAGGCTGGCACAGGATACCATGTAAGTGCAGCTGGTACAGCAGGATTCAGGTAAGTGCTATCAGAAAACAAGGTAACTACAAGGTTGTTGCAACACTGTATACAGAGAGAGCTGAAAGCAGGTAAGAACAAGGTAACATGGTTAATAACTCAGCCCAGAGTGATGGGCTGAGTGGCTTTATATAAAAACTATCACTTCTGTGGCCATTTAGGTGGGAGTTCCTAAAATAGGTGATGCCCCTTTATATTAGCACAGTGCAAAGCTGTGCACACCAAAGGAAGGCTGCAGCTGCTGCAGAAGATAGATGTTCCATGTGGAGGAACGCCAAAGCAGGAGCCAGTTGCAGGAGTGCAGACAGTTAAGTACCTGACAGGCAGTGAAGGTCTGGCTTGCAATCTGTGTTCCAGTTCATCACAAAGGTGTTCAATGGGGTTGAGGTCACAGCTCTGTGCAGGTCACTATAGTTCCTCCACTCTAATCTTGTCAAGCCATGTTTTCATGGACTTTGGTTTGTGCACGGAGGCTCAGTCATGCTGAAACAGGAAATGGAAAGGAGAGAGAAGGGCGCCTCCTAGTGTAGCCAATTTTTATATAGGAGATAATGCAAAAGTAAGCATACTCACAATGTGGAGAGGCAAAGGTAATGCCTAGATGAGCGGTCTGGGAACTTCACAGTGTCCCAGCTAACTGTGCACTATTCTAGAGGGCTGCTCCTCCCAAACGCAGAAGGAATATCTGTATTCTGGAAATCAAAAGCAAAAACAAGAGGGCGACCCCTAGTGCAGATCAATGATGAACCAGTTGTCATTGTTGATCTGTGTATGTTCATTTTTATCTTTTTAATTAAATATTTTTATATCGATACTGGAGTTCTCTTTTTCTTTTCTATCATCCTGACGTCCATCTCATACATTTGAAGTTCATTTGACATCACGACAGTGCCGTTTGGGGTTGATTTGTGCACTAGGACACTATAATATTCCTAGTATGCTACATTTGCACTACAGGGTGCAATCCATACTGTGAGTATCCATTCGTTAACACTAACAGATTTCCACTACTGGTTCATCATTGATCTGCACTAGGGGTCGCCCTCTTGTTTTTGCTTTTGAAACAGGAAATGGCCTTCCCCAAACTGTTGTCAGACAATTGGTGGAATTAAATTGTTTAAAGTGTCTTTGTATCCTATAGCATTAAGATGACCCTACACTGGCCCAAACCCTGAAAAACAGTCCCGAACCATTATCCAAACTTTTCCACCAAACTTTACAGTAGGCATTATACATTGCTGTAAGAAGAGTTCTACTGGCATCAGCTAACAAGGTTCTTCCATTAGACGGACAGATAATGAAATTTCACACAGACTTGTGGCTAAGCTGGCATCCTATGACACTGCCACACTTATGTCACTATCTGAGCTTTTCAGCATGACCCATTGTTCTGCCAATGTTTGTCTATGGAAAATTCATGGCTATGTGCTGAATTGTATGCACCTGTTAGCAGTGAATGTGGCTGAAACACTGAACTCAATAATCAGCAGAGTTGTCCACATACTTTTGGCCATATGGTATCTACCTTTCAATCAATTTATTTTATTCCATACTAGACGCAGGGACCTAGGCTTGTAAATTGGGTCAAATTGCACACCTGCATATGGTTTAAAATAAAAAATGTAGTGATTCAGATACAGCAGCAATTCAATTTATTGCCATTATCAAAATGTTCCCAGTCTTTTTATATGTTCACTTTTTGAGAGACCAGTTCCTACTGAGCATGTGCAAGAGTTTACCGTGTATACCTATATAAATCTGTGATTGGCTGGTGGCTGTCACATGATACAGGAGGTGGAGAAATTTAAGAAATTCTAAAATTTGTGAAAAAAAATCTACTGCTTAATTGAATTTCAGAATAAGAGCTATTGCATTGTCTGTTTATTATGTCTTTGTTGATTGTGTATTTAATGGTCATTTAAGCATTTTTTTGACCTGATCACCTGTTTTTCAGATTTAACTATTTGCTTTCAGGACAATTCTCTGGGCAGCAGTTTTCTTTCTCTGTCACTGAGTATGAGCACAAAAATAGGAGTCTTATGGATGTGCATTCTGAGGTTTTGGATGCCTCCGAATACGGAAGAAGGCGACTACTTGTGACATTCGTTTTTTTCAGAGCCAAATTTCTGCTTGTGAAAATGCAACACACTAAGATCTATCTGTTAAAATACAGATCAGTGTGTTGCACTTTAAAAAAGGATAAATCCGGTTCCGAAAAGAGATGAACGCTGTGAGCGTCTTTCTTCTTCTGCATTCAGAGGCATCTGAAATACCCAAATGCACATCCCTATATCTCAATTTATTGATTAGATCATCAGTGTTAATTAGATTATGTTTCTGTGTGCCACTTGTATTTACTCTTTTATATTTTAGTACAGGTTTTTTTGCTGACCAGGACGTTATCTTGTACCCTTCTTATCTTAAAAAGACGTTGTATTTCTCACTATTTGAGCAATTGGGTCCCATGAGTTGCAGATGAGATTGGCCTTTTTTTAAATAAAGAAAACAATTAGCATTACAAATAGCAAGAACCTTCTCCTCTCAGGCACTCATATTCACAGTTTATCAGGTTTCTAATATAAAGGTTGGGAGATTGTTTTGCCTTTTAGAACCATTAAACCAAATAAAATATATCAAATGCCAGAAAAAATAGAGCCTCTGTAAGTAAATGATATATACAAACCATTCAGGTTTCACATTTTATCATCATTTATCAGCTGAGATTGGTTCTTTGTTAATGAGTTTGGTGGCGCTGACAATATTAATTTATTGAGTATCCTCCTTGTCTTCGGCAGTATTTTGTGCTTTCCCAGCTTCTCTACCCATCTGATCCATTTCTTTAGTGTTTCTGCATTTTTTCTACTCATTCTCCTCTTCATTTCAGTAATCCCAACACATCCCATCTCTTAACAAACAGCACATACTTCTCTCCATCTTTACCAGTACCCATGCTATTTTTTCCACAGCTGATTCACTAAGAAATGGAGAGACTTCAGTAAATCTGCTACGTATGAAGATAGGAACTGATGACAGTGGAGAGGATAGTGAAAGTGGAGTGATTTTTAGTGAATTTCCCCCTCTGTCCTTGAACCTCTCTGAATTAATGGGACAATGGATTGTAACACTGTTTTCCCCTTAATGGGTGTCCAGTGACTTGTTATACTAGCTGCAGACTATAAAATGTATTATAATTTACTCCCTTAGATTTATTTTGAATATGAAATAGCCGATTTTGTTCTTTGAATACAGAACCCAATAAAATGGGCTGAGTTTTCAGGAAAATTAGATCTCCTTATTTTATAACTTTCTATACACACAAATGCTTCCTTATCCTATCTCTGTTCGTATTCCAAAGGCAAATACTCTTGAGAACAAATGAAAGTTCACTTTTATCAGTCTTACTACCAGCTGGGGTGTAATTTATTCTGTTTACATAGGTTTTCTATAAAAAATATTTAAAGGGACAGTAAACACTAAATAAATGTTAGATAGAATGATGTATTCAATGAATAGAATAGTCTGAGAATAACATGCAGATGTTGTAGATGTAAATTTTCTTTAGTTGTTTAAATATTGACAAAACAAGTGTAAAGTTTTAGGTTTTGTGCTGCCCTAGGCACTCAAAATTCTGAGATTGAATCCTAAAGAAGAGTCTAGAGAAACTTATCAGCTCTTTCCTGGTAATCCTCTGCATCCTTGTTAGTAGGTGGCTTTTCATTATCCTCCTCTTTCTCTTGGGAAGGTGACTTAGAGAAGAGTCTGGAGAAGCCTTTGGCTACTTCTTCCTGCCAGGTTGCTCTCCTGCGACTGGACATGTCACATTGCTGATTTTAAGCAAAACAATCCTGTCCCCTGGTCGGGTACAGTGACATGCAGGCTCCTGTGCTAACTGCAATAATTGTTTCATCTGATCAGGTCCCAGCTGGGGGACACTTCTTTATTAAAACTAAACAAGATCTCCCAGGAAAATCCAGCACAGGATCGTATTACTCCATAAGTATGCATCAGGTCACGCGGTACCAGTCAAACACAGACCGCACAATTTCCCTCTCAGACTCCCCACTGCACTGTCTCAGATAGGCGGCTTAGCCCCTTGGCATGCCCACATAGCAATGTAGGAGGAAGTTGCAGGCTGCAGCTAGGCGGCAGCACAGATTAATGCTGAGCTGTGTCACTTTACACACACTAGGCAGATCTACCTCAAGTCGGCACCACAGGCTCCCACTCTAGGCGCCCCCCTGCTGCTTACACAAGCACCGGCCCTGACCGGGCTAATTTTAAATCTGTTTAAAGCCCCTGGCCACATATTCAGTGCAGCAGCCAAGTGCCGGTCCCCAAAATCTGTCACATTAGGCACCGGCCTTGTTGGCCTATGCATTAATATGGCCCTGGGGCCGATTTATAATATGGTGGGCAGACATGATTCGCTGCCCGACATGATTCGCTGCCCGACATCAATAAATGCCGACAGCATACGCTGTCGGCAGGTATCACTGCACAAGCATTTCCTGTGAAATGCTTGTGCAATGCCGCCCCATGCACATTCGTGGCCTGGCGGTATCAATCATCCCGATCGTATCTGATCGGGATGATTGCAGTCCGACACCTCAGAGGTGGTGGACGGGTTAAGGAGCAGCATTCTTACGACTTCTGCTTCTTAACTCCTGACTCCTGCAAACCAGAAGGCTCACGCGGAATGAGCAGCTTACGCCACTTAGTTAGACAGCCCCTTAGTGTCTATAAAACAATGGGAGCTGCCATTGTGTAACTTAGGTTACCTTCTCTGCTGGGGCGAATTAAGGATAGTTGCTGTAAGGAATATAACCATGTTCTGAACTTCCATTTCTAACAGGAACTTAAATGCTCATAATTTCAGAATGGAATTACAGGAAAAGGGGACAAAATAAATAATGGAAGTATACTGTAGAGTTTTTATACATATATAATGTATAATTTTATGTTGCCATCTAAGAAGTGTTTAATATCTCTTTAAGTATTGAAATGATCAGCAAAGGTGATGCATAAACAGGCAACCTAAGCTATTTCAAATGACAAATATAAAGGTAAAGGAGCTATTTGTAATCAATTTAATACACCCAGCAGGTAAAATGGATAATTAGAACACATTAAAGAATATAATTATCTTCAGTACACTGTCCCTTTAAATACATCTCCTCATTCAGATCACAGCTCCCCTTCCAGATTTACATAGCCTTGAAAAAAATTAATATGATTATAACATCAAAAGAAACACAATTTAAGTAGTTTATCTGGCATTTTTAGTATTTAACAAGCATTTTACACTTCAAACGCAAAATAAGTTATAAACACTAACTTCAAACGTGAAGAATGTTTAATTTATTTTATTACTGTTTTATGTAATTCTTATATAGTATCATAAAGGATTATGTGCTAGATTACGAGTGGTGCATCGGGTTTAGCGTTGTATTTCAAGTTGAAAGTAAATGCCATCACTTGAGTGCAACCGTGGTTTACGTTAGAATGATTACTGCATCCTCAGAAATCTGATTAACTGTATAGCGAAACAAAAAAGTATCACAAAACACATTAAAATACATTACAAAGTACAGTTACATACATAGTAAAACCATCTAATAAAAATTATTTTAAAAATATTGCTCAAAAAAGTTATAAAGGCTTTAACATAGAAATATATATATATATATATATATATATATACAGTATATATATATATATATATTTACAGTATATATATATATATATATATATATATATATATAAATGTCTATATATATATATATATATATATATATATATATATATGTTTGTATATACATATATATTTATATATTTGTGTCTATATGTGTGTACATATGTATTTATGTATTTATATGTGAATATATGTATTTACAGACATATATACACATATAAACACATAAACACATGTTTATACATATATGCATTAGAGCCCTTTGCAGTTAAGTAAATGAAAACGTAAAAATATATTTATGAAATATTCATATTTAATAAAGTGTTATACTGTGTATTTACTGTAAATATATATCATTCTAAAGCTCTGCACATAGCAGAATATGTTCTATGTATTTATAAATAGGTATTCCTATATATATCTGTATATATCTATACCTATATATAATCATGTATATATATATATATATATATATATATATATATATATATATATATATATATATATACCAAAATACCATGATATATAAAGAAATATGTATTTATTAATAAATAAAACATATTCTTCTATGTGAAGAACATTGGAATGTGAAATATTCTTAAATTCATGTAGGGTTCGTGCACTTGAGAATATGCGATCATGGTTGCGGGTGAGTGGGTGTTAGGTTTTTTTTCCACTTTTTTGCTACATTAACTTCTATGTGGGGGATACGTTATAGCGCAGTATTGCAAGTTCGGCTTTTTATGCTCGTCACATTAGCTACGATCGACACATTAGCACGCGAGCAAGAACAGTTTACTTTCCACTAGTAATATGAGAGCAACTCGACGAGTGCAAAAAGCTTACTTCTAGCAGAGTTAGTGCTCGAGCAGGAGAATTAAAGGGACATTAAACCCAATTTTTTTCTTTTGTGATTCAGATAAAGAATACCATTTTAAACAACTTTCTAATTTACTTCTATTATCTATTTTGCTTCATTATCTTGATATTCTTTCTTGAAAAGCATATATAGATAGGTTCAGTAGCTTCTGATTGGTGGCTGCACATAGAGGCAGAGGTCTTTCCTTTTGCCCCCCTAATCAGCCGAATATATTTAATTTATTTGTAGATATAAATTCCTTCACAAGAAAACTCTCCTTACAGAGATATTTTGTGTCAAAACAACTAAGAAAACATAAATTAGACGGCACACCAATACTTACAGATAATATGGACCCCAGAAATTTGACACAAATCATCTATACAGAACCAATTGAACTTACAAATAATTTGTTCGAACAGATTGTACACACCAATTTAGCACCATCTTCAACATTTAATCCCCCCAGAGAGGAGGGGTCTTATATTGATCTCTTCCAACAGCTAGTTTTAGAAGATCTGAACAAATTATGCCAGAAACAAAGTAAGATGAAAACCAGAAATCATAAACAACATAAGCAAATTTGGCCAAATGAACAAAAAGCCTTACAACAACTAATTGCCAATAAAACCCTGGTAATACGACAAGCGGACAAGGGCGGGGGGATTGTCCTACAGGACTACCCCGATTATATTTCTGAAGCTAAACGCATAATATTGGATCTCGAATATTATAAGAAATTAGACAGTGATCCCACAACAACATATAGTAAAATTCTTAAAAATCTAATACTGGATGGCCTCAATAAGGGGGTCCTAAACAAGAAGGAAAAGCAATATATTTTACCAGACCACCCAAGCATTCCATTCTATTATCACCTACCAAAAATCCATAAAAACCAGACTTCACCCCCAGGTAGACCCATTATCTCAGGGATTAACAGTCTAACAGACCGTCTATCGGAGTATATTGATCTTTTACTACAAAAATATGTCAATAAATTACCGTCTTACATTCGAGACACTACAGATCTATTAAACAAGCTTCAGAATGTCAAGAGAGGAGAACAGTATTTTTGGTTGAGTTGTGATGTGGGGGCCCTTTACTCTAATATAGATCACATTCTAGGGGTTGATGCAATAAGGGAATATCTCAATAATGACATTTATCTTCCCTCAGTACAACAAGATTTTATCATCACTAGTATAGAATACATATTATCACATAACTATTTTCAATTTCTGGATGATTACTATCTTCAAATCAAGGGGACGGCCATGGGTACCAGGTTTGCCCCCAGTTTTGCCAACCTTTTTATGGGTGTCTTTGAAGACCGATACATTTACAATTCCAACTGGGCGGCAAACCTGGTATTCTATGGCCGTTACATTGATGACCTCATCTTTATATGGAAGGGAACCACAGATGAAGCTATACTATTCACTAGTCACCTCAACTCTAACAATATTGGCTTGTCATTTACACATAATCTACAGGCCGAACAAATTTAATTTTTAGATGTCTGTCTCGGATGGAATGACGTGGGGGATGTTGTGTCTTCCACTTACTTCAAGGAGGTGGATAGTAATAACTTCCTCCATTTCTCCAGCAACCATCTCAATGGTTGGAAGACCAACATCCCCTACAGTCAGTTTAGACGAATCAGAAGGAACTGTAGCACATTGACACTCTATGACAAACAATCAGAGGTCTTAATTACCAGATTTAGGGAAAAGGGATACCCCAATGAGCTCATTAAAGACAGTTTTCTTAAGGCAAGGGGAGAAGATAGAAATACCATCTTAGCTCCCCGTTCAGATAGTCCCAATGAATTAGGAATGGCCCATTTGAAAGACCCTCTTTTCATAACCTAGTATAACTCTGAACATTCCCATATTAAAAAAAATCTTAAAGAGACATTGGCCGATAATATTAAAAGATCCAATTCTTAAAAATATTATTGGCAAGACCCCACGGACGGTGTTTCGGAGAGCGCCAACTTTAAAGCAAAAATTGGCCCCAAGCAAAATAGTACTATCAAAAAGAAATGGTTTACATACTGCCAAATCTCCCATAACTAGAAGAGAAAAATTAGGCACATTTAGATGTAATAAATCAAGATGTCTCATGTGTAGTTACATCACACATGGTTGTACATCTATAAAAAGTCATACCACAGGAGAAATATTCCACATCAAGAAAAGAATAGATTGTAGTATGGATTATATTATTTACGTTCTGACCTGCAGATGTGGCCTACAATACTTGGGCCGCACCTGCAGGAAGATACGTACAAGGTGGAGTGAACACTTGAGAAATATCAAAAAGAGATCACTTAAACATAGTATTTCCCGACACAGCACAATCCAACACCATGGACACCACCACACCTTTGTCATCACTCCCCTTGAACATATTCCCAATCAAATAGGGTTCAATAGATACACTCGCCTGCGCCAGAGGGAAACATACTGGATATTCAAATTCCAGTCTTTGTTTCCCTCTGGCCTGAACGAGGTATTAGATCTGGCGGCCTTTTAAACAATAGTTTCCTTAAATAGTTTTAATTTTTTCCACACCCGAATTACAGGTGTGGTTGTTTCATTATTATTAATACATATTTACACAACACTCAGTTTTATTTTTTTTTTATTTTTTTTTTCACATATAGAGGACACTTAGAGTTAGGAATCACTTTAGTATTAATACTTTTTAGTTACAGTTTTAATCTTTAGTGAATAAGTATTTTCTTTGAATTTATAAATAGATTATCTTGACACATTTTTATCACATTAGATGGTCTAATCACCTTTATATTACTGTCACATTTAGTTGCAACATCACACTTTGAGACATATTATGTTATATTATACACCATATTAATATTCACCATATGCTACTTTATGCATTACTCCAAGATTTATCAACATAAATTTGATTTTTTGTATTTAAATACTAGATTTTAGACTGTTTTGCTCCACAATCGTGGTTTATTTTGATATTTATTATGTGTGATTTTTAGCACATTTTGGGATCGAATATACTATGTAATTATAAAAATTACAAATTTATCTAAAGAAATCGGAACACTAGGGCACTATTTATAATACAGTGCATACCATTTAGTTGAGCCAAGTCAATATTGGGTTAATGTTTCGCTGTAAATTTCATATATGCTGCCTGTGGAGTGCAGCATTGGTAAAATTACCGTAGTATAGAAACCCCCATTATTACTTATAAAGTACAACGTTAGGACATATTATTAAGAGGACAGATTATTTTGTAAAAAGTTTACGGCTATGAATATTTCTAGATATAGGGGAAAAAACCCCCACAGAGGTTAAAATTCATATGCACCCCGGACAATTAATATAGGGAATTAATATAGGTAAATATTACTGATAGATGAGCCATATAACATATATAGTATAGGAATAGACTATCACTGTTGGGAGATATATAAAATAGATGGAATAGAAAGAAAATCCCCCTTACACTTATACACATACGTATATCAGATAGAAAGCTAGTCTTTTGTACATATACACGTATATTATAAACAACAAATAGACAGTTTTCTTGCATATATAAGTACATTGGATTTCCTTAACATCTTGTAATTAGGAGACTAGCCACCTTAGACAGGTGTCAGTGATTAATTGTTAAACACACCCCTCTGAAAGGAGGATAATGTTTGTTAGCTGGCTATATAAAGCAGAGGCAGGAGAGGTAGGAATAAGAACAATTTTATGCCTGATGAAACGGTGCTAAACCGAGAAACGCGTTGCATTATTGGGGTCACTGTTAACCCTTTTTTTATCCACCTAACACAGCAATTGTTCTGTTGTGTTTTTTAACTTTTGTTTTTAATAAATATTTGTATTTTACTGGAAATACGCCTTTGAGTGGATATCTTTACCTACCTACTGCCCTGCTGATACATAAGAGTCTCTCTACCTTTCTGGGACTTTGTGTTACCTATTGGAGCCATTTGATTACAGCATTAAGAAATCTGATCTGGGGTGAGCTGCTATACCTGCCTAAAATTTGCAGCTTGTTTCTACCAGCACATAAGTGTGCTCATGGAGTATGTGAGTAACCATCTGTACCACTGAAAATATTGTTTGTTATATTTTTAACAGTCTGCACATGTAGTGCTTTTTTTCTGTGTCTCCTTTTCCATCTCCAGCATCACAGTACTACCTGAGAGGTGAGCTGCCACACCTATTTGAATCTGCAGCCTGCTACTACCAGCACATTGGTGTGCTTCTGAAGTGTGTGAGTACCCATTTGGCTCTACTACTGTTATTACTGATTTTTATATCTGTTGATCCTACATATGAGGCGCCCCTCTATTTTCTTCTATTCCTCATAGTTATACCCGGACCAGTCGGCGAGGAGGAGGCAGCCACCACAGGGCTTTTCCACTTGGTTTTGAAAAGGACTCATTTTTGCCTTGATTTTGTAATTATATTTGGACTTCCCTCATTTGAGAGGATTTTTTTTTTATTATATAGTTTTTTATTGAGGTTAAATATCTCATTGACAACAGTCTCATCATCAGAATACATTATACAACTTATATTATACTGACATGACATTACACAGTGGGCACCTCATTTTTTTAAAACTTGTGAGTTTTGCGAGATCCTCAGACAAGCAGGTCCAATCGTGGGACCCAAAGCTAAACAAAACAATTGAGGATATGGCAAAGTAGATAATAGTAAAGATTGCAATTTCAACTTGTGTGGGATAAATACAGAATATGAAGCGTATATATAATATCAATACAGTAAAGCATAGTAAAGGCATCAGGGTAGCTCTGTAGAGATCATCACTTGGAAAAGCATGGGGTATAGCCTCTCTTAGTAATTATTATAAGCTGATAACCATTGATGCTGAGCCTCCGTTAAAACATAGGCAATCTCTAAAACATTATCTTAAGCAGACTACAGAAAACAGGAAATCACTATAAAATCAATGATCCTGTGTTGAACCCCTGAGAGCCAATCTATCATGTTGCAGGGGGAAAGAAAAACTAGGTCATGGCTCTACAGGTAGGGCAGAGGCTACTAAACTCTGCCAAAAGGGTGCAGAAAAAGGGGACTCATCCCCAACCGCACAGAAGTAATGAGGGGGAGGGGAAGGGAGGTAGGGGAAGGTGGGGAAGAGGGAAGGGAAGGGGAAAGAGGAGGAAAGGAGGAGGGAAGGGAGGAGAAAGGGGAAAGAAGGAGGGAAGGAAGGGGGAAGAGGAGGAGGTGGGAGGGAAGAGGGGGAGGTGGGGAAGGAAGGGGAAGGAGGAGGGAAGGAGAAAAGAAGGAGGGAAGAGGGGGGGAAAGGAGGAGGGAGGAGGAGGGGAGGGAGGAGGGGAGGGAGGAAGGGGGGAAGGGAGGAGGGGGGGGGGAAGGGAGGAGGGGGGGGAGGGAGGAGGGGGGGGGAGGAGGAGGGGGGGGAAGGAAGAGGGAGGAGAGGAAGGAGGAGAGGAAGGGGGGGGGGGTGGGCAGAGGGATAGCGAAAAATGACAGATCTTACTATTGTTAGCTTACATTCATAACATAGGGCCTGGAGATATAGATAGAATAACTTAACATTATGTCTGTCTAATTAAGGACACCTAAGCATGTGGACAGTCTTAACTAGAATGTACATTATAGACAGAGCTCTAAGTTTATCATACATGGTAATATACTGATATGGTATGTAGACTTTCTTCCTATCTATCAAAATAACATTGATACTAAGCATTAGTGAGTAATGATGTAATATAAAATAAAGCATTGTATGGCAGTCAATATCATAGCTCAAGTAGTTTATGAGATTTAAGTCTCCAGGCTTCAACAATAGAATAACTTTTATGTCCTGTGAGTATGAATCCATATCTAATGTTCTCTTTTAGTGAACAGTAAAACAGCATTGTCCCGTTCCTCATGCGCACATCTCAGGCTACTGTGAGCCTTCATAACTTATCATCTAATGCACAGCAGGGGATAATAATATAGCACTGATAAGCGGGCAAATACATATGAATGTTGCTTACAGCATCACAATGTAAACATAGTCCTATGTCTCAACCAATGCCGTCTCTGTGGTTCGTGGGAGCAGAGCAGAAGTGGATAGAATGCTGAACCTGCAGCTGCTGTTGGATTGAACTCCAGGGAGATAGCTGCTCTAATTCCTCACAGACTTGCTGTGAAAAGCCAGGAAAAAGCGAGAGGGACACCGCGTGAGCTCTGTAGTGCACCCCAGAGCTTGCCCCCATATACAGGCTGTCGTGCTGTGTGGTCTCCCAGGTCCACAACCCACTTGCGGCAACAGAGAATGAACCGGGCTCCAGTTTGGGACCTGCACTCTCAAGCATCAGTGCTGGGGAGCGCGGCTGGGAATCCTTAGGTGTTGCGTCACACTGTAACTCCGGTGGTGTATCTTGTTCCTCAGCCGTGGTAGCGCTGCGTGCTCGCGCTGCTTGAACTTTAGCAGTAAGAGCATCCAATCTCACACATATTCTCCTCCCGTACTCCTCCAGTAGGTTTCTGTTGTCAGCGTACAGTACTTGGGGCTCCATCACGGGCAATAGTACAGCCGCTTCCAAAATGACTTCCAAAATGGCGCTGCAGCTTGTGATAGGAAACCCCCTCACCGTTTCTCAGCTCAATATGAGGCACACAGCCTCCAATTCTTTATCCGCGTATCCCCGGCTTCCTCTTTTAGCAGTATTGACTAGCTATAAGCTAAGTAGAATAGTTTTGTCAGGGAGAATTCGTATTTTATGGTGTTGAAATCAGGAGCTCCTGATCAGTGCGTCCAATAGCTATGGCGGTTGACATGAAAGCATCATTTGAGAGGATTTTATTTCAGTTTTCTCTTATTTTGTTTTATTTTTTTATCTGTATTGTATACACAATTACCAATTTGCATTTTTTAAAGAGTATATAGATTAATATCATTATCTATATTATCACTAGCGCCCCCTTACTTTGCTGTAAGGCTATATATACACAGCTTCTGATTGGTGGCTGCACATAGATGCCTCATGTGATTGGCTCACCAATGTGCATTGCTGTTTTTTTAACAAAGGATATCTAAAGATTGCAGCAAATTAGATAATAGAAGTAAATTGGAATGTTGTTTAAAATTGTATTCTCTATCTGAATCGTGAAATAAAATTTCTGGGTTTAATGGCCCTTTAATTACTGCTCCACTTGTAATCCGGCCCTATATGTTTTTAACATTGCTTTATAAATACATTGTCAGTGTTTGTCTGTATTGAGCTCCTTAAATAATTCTATTACATTCATGAGAATAGGACAATATATAAATTAAAAATAATAATCATGTAAACTGATTTATGAAACCAAAACCAAAAAAGGTTGGTTTTGAAAGTTTAACGGCTAGATCACGAGTTTTGCAGTATGAGGGGTGCGGTGTTAACTTGCACGTTATTGTCACCGCTCACTTACCTACAGCACTGGTATTACAGGTTTTTCTAAACCCGGCGTTAAAAGGCAAGAAGTGAGCGTAGAGCAAAATTGTGCTCCATACCGCACTCTAATACCAGCGCTGCTTAAGTCAGCGGTGAGCTGGTTGTACGTGCTCGTGCATGATTTCCCCATAGACATCAATGGGGAGAGCCGGCTGAGAAAAAGTCTAACACCTGCAATAAAGCAGTGTAAAGCTCAGTAACGCAGCCCCATTGATTCCTATGGGGAAGCACATTTTATGTTTACACCTAACACCCTAACATGAACCCGAGTCTAAACACCCCTAATCTTATACTTATTAACCCCTAATCTTCCGCCCCCAACATCGCCGACACCTGCATTATACTTATTAACCCCTAATCTGCCACTCCGGACATCGCCGCCACCTACATTATACTTATGAACCCCTAATCTGCTGCCCCCAACATCACCGACACCTACATAATGTTATTAACCCCTAATTTGCCATCCCCAATGTCGCCCCCACTATAATAAACATATTAACCCCTAAACCGCCTTACTCTCGCATCGCAAACACTAGTTAAATATTATTAACCCCTAATCTGCTGCCCCTAACATCCCCACCACCTACCTACATTTATTAACCCCTAATCTGCCGCCCCCAACGTCGCCACCACTATACTAAATTTATTAACCCCTAAACCTAAGTCTAACCCTAACCCTAACACCCCCTGAACATTATTATAATTAAAATGAATCTAAATAAAACTTAATATCATTACCTAAATTATTTCTATTTAAAACTAAATACTTACCTATAAAATAAACCCTAAGATAGCTA
>NC_069507.1:30486733-30491733 GCF_027579735.1 Bombina bombina | reverse complement strand
ACAGGAAACCCAGCAGGTACAGGTGGTGAGGCTGGAACAGGAAACCCAGCAGGTACAGGTGGTGAGGCTGGCACAGGATACCATGTAAGTGCAGCTGGTACAGCAGGATTCAGGTAAGTGCTATCAGAAAACAAGGTAACTACAAGGTTGTTGCAACACTGTATACAGAGAGAGCTGAAAGCAGGTAAGAACAAGGTAACATGGTTAATAACTCAGCCCAGAGTGATGGGCTGAGTGGCTTTATATAAAAACTATCACTTCTGTGGCCATTTAGGTGGGAGTTCCTAAAATAGGTGATGCCCCCTTTATATTAGCACAGTGCAAAGCTGTGCACACCAAAGGAAGGCTGCAGCTGCTGCAGAAGATAGATGTTCCATGTGGAGGAACGCCAAAGCAGGAGCCAGTTGCAGGAGTGCAGACAGTTAAGTACCTGACAGGCAGTGAAGGTCTGGCTTGCAATCTGTGTTCCAGTTCATCACAAAGGTGTTCAATGGGGTTGAGGTCACAGCTCTGTGCAGGTCACTCTAGTTCCTCCACTCTAATCTTGTCAAGCCATGTTTTCATGGACTTTGGTTTGTGCACGGAGGCTCAGTCATGCTGAAACAGGAAATGGAAAGGAGAGAGAAGGGCGCCTCCTAGTGTAGCCAATTTTTATATAGGAGATAATGCAAAAGTAAGCATACTCACAATGTGGAGAGGCAAAGGTAATGCCTAGATGAGCGGTCTGGGAACTTCACAGTGTCCCAGCTAACTGTGCACTATTCTAGAGGGCTGCTCCTCCCAAACGCAGAAGGAATATCTGTATTCTGGAAATCAAAAGCAAAAACAAGAGGGCGACCCCTAGTGCAGATCAATGATGAACCAGTTGTCATTGTTGATCTGTGTATGTTCATTTTTATCTTTTTAATTAAATATTTTTATATCGATACTGGAGTTCTCTTTTTCTTTTCTATCATCCTGACGTCCATCTCATACATTTGAAGTTCATTTGACATCACGACAGTGCCGTTTGGGGTTGATTTGTGCACTAGGACACTATAATATTCCTAGTATGCTACATTTGCACTACAGGGTGCAATCCATACTGTGAGTATCCATTCGTTAACACTAACAGATTTCCACTACTGGTTCATCATTGATCTGCACTAGGGGTCGCCCTCCTTGTTTTTGCTTTTGAAACAGGAAATGGCCTTCCCCAAACTGTTGTCAGACAATTGGTGGAATTAAATTGTTTAAAGTGTCTTTGTATCCTATAGCATTAAGATGACCCTACACTGGCCCAAACCCTGAAAAACAGTCCCGAACCATTATCCAAACTTTTCCACCAAACTTTACAGTAGGCATTATACATTGCTGTAAGAAGAGTTCTACTGGCATCAGCTAACAAGGTTCTTCCATTAGACGGACAGATAATGAAATTTCACACAGACTTGTGGCTAAGCTGGCATCCTATGACACTGCCACACTTATGTCACTATCTGAGCTTTTCAGCATGACCCATTGTTCTGCCAATGTTTGTCTATGGAAAATTCATGGCTATGTGCTGAATTGTATGCACCTGTTAGCAGTGAATGTGGCTGAAACACTGAACTCAATAATCAGCAGAGTTGTCCACATACTTTTGGCCATATGGTATCTACCTTTCAATCAATTTATTTTATTCCATACTAGACGCAGGGACCTAGGCTTGTAAATTGGGTCAAATTGCACACCTGCATATGGTTTAAAATAAAAAATGTAGTGATTCAGATACAGCAGCAATTCAATTTATTGCCATTATCAAAATGTTCCCAGTCTTTTTATATGTTCACTTTTTGAGAGACCAGTTCCTACTGAGCATGTGCAAGAGTTTACCGTGTATACCTATATAAATCTGTGATTGGCTGGTGGCTGTCACATGATACAGGAGGTGGAGAAATTTAAGAAATTCTAAAATTTGTGAAAAAAAATCTACTGCTTAATTGAATTTCAGAATAAGAGCTATTGCATTGTCTGTTTATTATGTCTTTGTTGATTGTGTATTTAATGGTCATTTAAGCATTTTTTTGACCTGATCACCTGTTTTTCAGATTTAACTATTTGCTTTCAGGACAATTCTCTGGGCAGCAGTTTTCTTTCTCTGTCACTGAGTATGAGCACAAAAATAGGAGTCTTATGGATGTGCATTCTGAGGTTTTGGATGCCTCCGAATACGGAAGAAGGCGACTACTTGTGACATTCGTTTTTTTCAGAGCCAAATTTCTGCTTGTGAAAATGCAACACACTAAGATCTATCTGTTAAAATACAGATCAGTGTGTTGCACTTTAAAAAAGGATAAATCCGGTTCCGAAAAGAGATGAACGCTGTGAGCGTCTTTCTTCTTCTGCATTCAGAGGCATCTGAAATACCCAAATGCACATCCCTATATCTCAATTTATTGATTAGATCATCGGTGTTAATTAGATTATATTTCTGTGTGCCACTTGCATTTACTCTTTTATATTTTAGTACAGGTTTTTTTGCTGACCAGGACGTTATCTTGTACCCTTCTTATCTTAAAAAGACGTTGTATTTCTCACTATTTGAGCAATTGGGTCCCATGAGTTGCAGATGAGATTGGCCTTTTTTTAAATAAAGAAAACAATTAGCATTACAAATAGCAAGAACCTTCTCCTCTCAGGCACTCATATTCACAGTTTATCAGGTTTCTAATATAAAGGTTGGGAGATTGTTTTGCCTTTTAGAACCATTAAACCAAATAAAATATATCAAATGCCAGAAAAAATAGAGCCTCTGTAAGTAAATGCTATATACAAACCATTCAGGTTACACATTTTATCATCATTTATCAGCTGAGATTGGTTCTTTGTTAATGAGTTTGGTGGCGCTGACAATATTAATTTATTGAGTATCCTCCTTGTCTTCGGCAGTATTTTGTGCTTTCCCAGCTTCTCTACCCATCTGATCCATTTCTTTAGTGTTTCTGCATTTTTTCTACTCATTCTCCTCTTCATTTCAGTAATCCCAACACATCCCATCTCTTAACAAACAGCACATACTTCTCTCCATCTTTACCAGTACCCATGCTATTTTTTCCACAGCTGATTCACTAAGAAATGGAGAGACTTCAGTAAATCTGCTACGTATGAAGATAGGAACTGATGACAGTGGAGAGGATAGTGAAAGTGGAGTGATTTTTAGTGAATTTCCCCCTCTGTCCTTGAGCCTCTCTGAATTAAAGGGACAGTGGATTGTAACACTGTTTTCCCCTTAATGGGTGTCCAGTGACTTGTTATACTAGCTGCAGACTATAAAATGTATTATAATTTACTCCCTTAGATTTATTTTGAATATGAAATAGCCGATTTTGTTCTTTGAATACAGAACCCAATAAAATGGGCTGAGCTTTCAGGAAAATTAGATCTCCTTATTTTATAACTTCCTATACACACAAATGCTTCCTTATCCTATCTCTGTTCGTATTCCAAAGGCAAATACTCTGAGAACAAATGAAAGTTCACTTTTATCAGTCTTACTACCAGCTGGGGTGTAATTTATTCTGTTTAGATAGGTTTTCTATAAAAAATATTTAAAGGGACAGTAAACACTAAATAAATGTTAGATAGAATGATGTATTCAATGAAAAGATTAGTCTGAGAATAACATGCAGATGTTGTAGATGTAAATTTTCTTTAGTTGTTTAAATATTGACAAAACAAGTGTAAAGTTTTAGGTTTTGTGCTGCCCTAAGCACTCAAAATTCTGAGATTGAATCCTAAAGAAGAGTCTAGAGAAATTTATCAGCTCTTTCTTGGTCATCCTCTGCATCCTTGTTAGTAGGTGGCTTTTCATTATCCTCCTCTTTCTCTTGGGAAGGTGACTTAGAGAAGAGTCTGGAGAAGCCTTTGGCTACTTCTTCGTCACAGTGCTGATTTTAAGCAAAACAATCCTGTCCCCTGGTCGGGTACAGTGACATGCAGGCTCCTGTGCTAACTGCAATAATTGTTTCATCTGATCAGGTCCCAGCTGGGGGACACTTCTTTATTAAAACCAAACAAGATCTCCCAGGAAAATCCAGCACAGGATCGCATTACTCCATAAGTATGTGTCAGGTCACGCGGTACCAGTCAAACACAGACCGCACAATTTCCCTCTCAGACTTTCCACTGCACTGTCTCAGATAGGCGGCTTAGCCCCACGGCACGCCCACATAGCAATGTAGGAGGAAGTTGCAGGCTGCAGCTAGGCGGCAGCACAGATTAATGCTGAGCTGTGTCACTTTACACACACTAGGCAGATCTACCTCAAGTTGGCACCCCAGGCTCCTGCTCTAGGCGCCCCCCTGCTGCTTACACAAGCGCCGGCCCTGACCGGGCTAATATTAAATCTGTTTAAAGCCCCTGGCCACATATTCAGTGCAGCAGCCAAGTGCCGGCCCCCAAAATCTGTCAGCCTAGGCACTGGCCTTGTTGGCCTATGCATTAATACGGCCCTGGGGCCGATTTATAATATGGTGGGCAGACATGATTCGCTGCCCGACATCAATAAATGCCGACAGCATACGCTGTCGGCATGTATCACTGCACAAGCATTTCCTGTGAAATGCTTGTGCAATGCCGCCCCATGCACATTCGCGGCCTGGCAGTATCAATCATCCCGATCATATCTGATCGGGATGATTGCAGTCCGACACCTCAGAGGTGGTGGACGGGTTAAGGAGCAGCATTCTTACGACTTCTGCTTCTTAACTCCTGACTCCTGCAAACCAGAAGGCTCACGCGGAATGAGCAGCTTACGCTGCTTAGTTAGACAGCCCTCCCTTAGTGTCTATAAAACAATGGGAGTTGCCATTGTGTAACTTAGGTTACCTTCTCTGCTGGGGCGAATTAAGGATAGTTGCTGTAAGGAATATAACCATGTTCTGAACTTCCATTTCTAACAGGAACTGAAATGCTCATAATTTCAGAATGGAATTACAGGAAAAGGGGACAAAATAAATAATGGAAGTATACTGTAGAGT
>NC_069507.1:30444233-30479233 GCF_027579735.1 Bombina bombina | reverse complement strand
AAAACAGCACATGGCACTAGCTTGGCATGTCACATGACACCGGCACGGTCTGGCACAGTTTTTAAAAAATATATAAGCAGAGTAGTTTTGACTGTGACAGTATTAGGACTGAATGTGTGTGTTCCCCATGTCACATCAGCAGTCTGGTATGAACCATTAAAAAACCATTTTTTTTTTTTTTTTAGGACTCTTGGGCCCCTCAACAGAGACTGGGCCCAGGGCAGCTGCCCCTTTTGCCCTGTGTTAAAGACGGTCCTGCAGATAACCCCTGATCTTGGTTCTTCAGCATCATCTGAATCATCAGCAGTTGACTATAAAAATAAATGTTTTTGTCCTTTATTTGGGAAATGGAATTGTGTTGATTCTTAGCTCATTCATAATAGGGTTTGGTTTTTCCAAGATGTGAAATTTCTCACTAATCTGTGTGATAACATTCTGTTCTGTAGGTTGCAAACTGGTACTTAACTTTCCTTTTATGGAGAAGACATTTTGCCAAAATGTTTGGTTACATAATTACACTAATACTAAGAAACAATCGGCTAGATTACGAGTCTTGCGTTATGAGTAAAAAAGCAGCGTTAAGCCTTATAACGCTGCTTTTTTACTACCGCTGGTATTACGAGTCTTGCAGATTTAGGGGCACTGCACACTTTTTTGGCCTTACCGCAAATCAACTTATGCAATTTGCGTATAGTCTATTTTCAATGGGACTTTCATAGCGCCAGTATTACGAGCTTGTCTTGGGAGGCCAAAAAGTGAGCGGTACACCCTATCTCGTCAAGATTCGTACCGCATTTTAAAGTCAGTAGTTATAAGTTTTACACCACAAAGCCGTAGCATAAAACTCATAACTAAAGTGCTAAAAAGTACACTAACACCCATAAACTACCTATTAACCCCTAAACCGAGTATCTCCCGCATCGCAAATACTAAAATAAAATTATTAACCCCTAATCTGCCGCTCCCCACATCGCCACCACTAGAATAAACATATTAACCCCTAAACCGCCACACTCCCGCCTCGCAAACACTAGTTAAATATTATTAAACCCGAATCTGCTGTCCCTAACATCGCTGCCACCTACCTATATTTATTAACCTTTAATCTGCCGCCCCCAACGTCGCCGCCACTATAATAAATTTATTAACCCCTAAATCTAAGTCTAACCCTAACACCCCCTAACTTAAATATAATTTTAAAAAATCTAAATAAAACCTACAATTATTCCCTAATTATTCCTATTTAAAACTAAATACTTACCTATAAAATAAACCCTAAGCTAGCTACAATATAACTAATAGTTACATTGTAGCTTTCTTATGTGTTATTTTTATTTTACAGGCAAGTTTGTATTTATTTTAACTAGGTAGAATAGTTACTAAATAGTTATTAACTATTTAATAACTGCCTAGCTAAAATAAATACAAATTGACCTGTAAAATAAAACCTAACCTAAGTTACACTAACACCTAACCTAATCCTACAATTAAATAAATTCCCTAAATTAAATACAATTACCTAAATTCAATAAAATTAGCTAAATTACAAAAAAACCTCACTAAATTACAGAAAATAACAAACAAATTACAAGAAATAAAAAAGCCCACCCAAAATAATAAAACCCCCTAGCCTAAACTAAACTACCAATAGCCATTAAAAGGGACTTTTGTGGGGTATTGCCCCAAAGAAATCAACTCTTTTACCTGTAAAAAAAAATTACTAACAACCCCCACAACAGTAAAACCCACCACCTACACAACCAACCCCCCAAATAAAACCCTAACTATAAAAACCTAAGCTCCCCATTGCCCTAAAAAAGGGCATTTGGATGGGCATTGCCCTTAAAAGGGCATTTAGCTCTATTGCAGCCCAAAGCCCTAACCTAAAAATAAAACCCACCCAATACACACTTAGAAAATCCTAACACTAACCCCCGAAGATCCACTTACCGGGAGAAGTCTTCATCCAAGCGGCAAGATGTCCTCAACGAAGCCGGCAGAAGTGGTCCTCCAGATGGGCAGAAGTGATCCTCCAGATGGGCAGAAGTCTTCATCCAGACGGCATCTTCTATCTTCATCCATCCAGCGCAGAGTGGGTCCATCTTCAAGACATCCGACGCAGAGCATCCTCTTCTTCCCACGGACTAACGACGAATGAAGGTTCCTTTAAATGATGTCATCCAAGATGGCGTCCCTTAGATTCTGATTGGTTGATAGAATTCTATCAGCCAATCGAAATTAAGGTTGAAAAAATCCTATTGGCTGATTGGATCAGCCAATAGGATTGAAGTTCAATCCTATTGGCTGATTGTTGAGGACATCTTGCCGCTTGGAGGAAGACTTCTCCCGGTAAGTGGATCTTCGGGGGTTAGTGTTAGGATTTTTTAAGGGTGTATTGGGTGGGTTTTATATTTAGGTTAGGGCTTTGGGCTGCAATAGAGCTAAATGCCCTTTTCAGGGCAATCGGGAGCTTAGGTTTTTTTTTAGTTAGGGTTTTATTTGGGGAGTTGGTTGTGTGGGTGGTGGGTTTTACTGTTGGGGGGGTTGTTTGTAATTTTTTTACAGGTAAAAGAGCTGATTTCTTTGGGGCAATGACTCGCAAAAGGCCCTTTTAAGGGCTATTGGTAGTTAAGTTTAGGCTAGGGGTTTTTATTATTTTGGGGGGGCTTTTTTATTTTGTTAGGGCTATTAGATTAGGTGTAATTAGTTTAAAGATCTTGTAATTTTTTTAATTTCTGTAATTTAGTGTTTGTTTTTTTGGTAATTTAGGTAATGTTATTGAATTTAGGCAATTGTATTTAATTTAGGGATTTTATTTAATTGTAGGGTTACGTTAGGTGTTAATGTAAGTTAGGTTAGGTTTTATTTTACAGGTAAATTTGTATTTATTTTAGCTAGGTAGTTATTAAATAGTTAATAACTATTTAATAACTAGTCTTCCTAGTTAAAATAAATACAAACTTGCCTGTAAAATAAAAATAAACCCTAAGCTAGCTACAATGTAACTATTAGTTATATTGTAGCAAGCTTAGGGTTTATTTTACAGGTAAGTATTTAGTTGTAAATAAGAATTATTTAATTATTAATAGTAGGTTTTATTTATATTTATTTTAACTATATTTAAGTTAGGGGGTGTTAGGGTTAGGGTTAGACTTAGATTTAGGGGTTAATAAATTTAGTATAGTGGCGGCGACGTTGGGGGCGGCAGATTAGGGGTTAATAAATGTAGATAGGTGGCGGCGATGTTAGGGATGGCAGATTAGGGGTTAATAATATTTAACTAATGTTTGCGAGGCGGGAGTGTGGCGGTTTAGGGGTAAATATGTTTATTCTAGTGGCAGCGATGTCAGGACGGGAGCTGTTTTAAATCACATGCTCTCTCTTAATCATGAAAGTCTAGTTTTGACTTTACTGTCCCTTTTATAAAAAAAAAAAAGCAATATCTTTTAAAATACCCAATTTATTTTGCAAAGGATAAAAAAAAGACTTTAATGCCCCTTAATAATTATTCCAGACCAGCTTGTAATACAAAATAAATTTGCTAATGTTACAGGTTTCATCTGCTATATCACAACACGTTTATAGTACGTGATCTACACAAACTTACAGAACTTGATATAAGAGTGAGGTTTGTGTGTTGCTTAGATCAATATTAAACTATTTCTGTTGCTCAGTATAACTAATCCCTATACCAGTTAGTGCTTGAGACTGGCAAGGCTGCCACCCTGATTACAATAGCGTTCTTATTACTTGCTTATAAATGAAAAACTTCTCTTGCTATCAGGTTCCATATATAACGGCTGATCAAATGGTTAAAGGAACCGTGTACTGTATCATTTATTTAATCTTTAATGTGTTCCCAATTATTTATTTTACCTACTGGAGTGTAAAATATTGTTTACAAATAGCTCATTTACTTTTATTTTGATATTTGAATGATGTGTTTTTGCCTGTTAAAAGCTGCTACCTCTACTGAAAATTATATTACTGCAGTACTTTTAGCATGTTTCTACTGTTAATTATCCCTTTAAGACATGATCCTGAATGAAACAACTCTTCAGTTAATAATTATTTTCAGCAGGGGCAGAACTACTATTGGTGCAACAGCACCAGGTGCTGGGGGGCCCATATCAGCCTGTCTATACATAGTTGTGTGCCTATGTGGTCATTAAACCACCACAATCCCCATTGCAATATAGCCTCACTACACTAATCTCTAAACTGCCATAACCCCATCGCAATATAACCCTAATACAATATTAACCCCTAAGCCACCACAACCCCCATTGCAATAAATCCCCACTAATCTCTAAATTGCTAAACCGCCCATCACAATATAAACTTCTTACACTAATAACCCGTAAACTGCCACAACCCCCATTCCAATACAAAACTCCAACACTATTAACCCCCTAACTGCTAACCCCCTCAAGACCCCTCTAAGACCACCTATGTTAAAAAGAACAGTATACTGTAAAAAAAAAAATTATCTTAAAGGAGTAGAAAAATAAACATAATCGCACAGAGCATAAAGAATAAAATAACATAATTATACTCTATTATTATTATAACTAGTTGATAAGCCTGCCCAGTCTATGTTTAAAAAATACAAACCCCCCAAGCTAAAGTTACAAAAAATAAAAAAAGTAAAATTACAGAAAAAAATAAACAAAGTTTTTCAAAATAAAAAAAATTAAATCTAAACTAATACCCCTATAAAAATAAAAAATCCCCCAAAATAAAAACACCCCCTAATCTAATACTAAACTACCAATAGCCCTTAAAATTGCCTTTTGTAGGGCATTGCCCTAAATTGCTCCATCATCTTCTATCTTCATCCGGAACGAAGGTGGCACCTATCGTTTAATTAAAATATATATAAAAAACTATATATAGTGCCCCCCCAAAAATACCAAAAAAGCCCTAACCATAAATTGCTAGGGGGCTTCCGGCATGTTAAGGGTTAATAGTGTAGTGGGGTTATATGGTGTTGGGGATCCTGGCTGTTTAGTGATTATTAGTGTATTGGGGCCTGATATTGTAGTGTAATGTAGGAGTCTCTGTTTCATTTAACGAACACTACAAAGCAACATAAACATTTCTCAAGATAAAATATGTGTTTCTAAAAATTTTTAAATGCCTCCATGTACCGACAAGACTTCTTCGATCATCTCACCTGAGCAGCGAAGTTTTGAATATCAGGCCTTAAATAAAACACTAAACACACATTTTAAACTACAGGATTTTAAACCTTCATATCTGTGAATAATTTTGCAATGAAAACTGCAGATTTTATTTTGTCAAATGAGTATATTGTTTTATGTTCATTTCACTGATTTCCCTGTCCCCCATAACAAAAGACCCTTTGCTAACCAATCACAAACTAATATTCAGATATAGCATGAACTCTGTTTGCACATGAGCAGTTGAGAGGGATTGGGGAAGCTTGCCCTTATCTCTTTCCCTTAAAGGGATGGTAAAGTCATAATTAGACAGTCATGACTTAGAAAGAACATACAATTTTAAACAACTTTCCAATTTACTTCTATTATTTAATTTGCTTGCTTCTCTTATCCTTTGCTGAAAGGTTTATCTAGGTAAACTCAGCAGCAAAGAACCTAGGTTCTAGTTACTGATTGGTGGCTGCATATATATACTGATTGTCATTGGCTCACCCATGTGTTCAGATAGAAACCAGTAGTTCATTGCTGTTCCTTCAACAAACGATACAAAGAGAACTAGGTAAATTAGATAATAGAAGTAAAATGGAAAGCTGTTTAAAATTGCATGTTCTACCTAAATTATGAAATATTTTTTGGGGTTTCATGTCCCTTTAAGGTGGTTTAGCACTTATTCAACTTAGTTACTACTAGAAGGAATGCGGATTGATCCTCCTATTATGATCGCTGATGCAAAACTGATAATCCACCTTTTACAAACATGTGACTGCTGAGAATCTGAAGGGGGAGGGTGAAGTAAACAAAAGCTTACATAAATTGCCTAAAAGTATTAACCCAAACTTCCCTGGGAGAACGTTAAACAATCACAATGTGTAGATGTATTTTACAGAAAAAGGCAGCAAAATAAATAATGAATGTGTATTGCAATAATGTTTCACCTGCAATAATGAAACATTTTATGCGTTGTTGAAATGTCAAGTTTAATGGTCCTTAAAGGGATATTGAACCCAAATTGTTTCTTTCATGAATCAGATAGAGCAGCAATTTTAAGCAACTTTCTAATTTACTCATATTATAATTTTTTCTTCGTTCTCTTGCTATCTTTATTTGCAAAAGAAGGCATCTAAGCTAACGAGCCAGACAATTTTTGGGTCAGTAATCTGGACAGCACTTGTTTATTTATGGGTGAATTTATCCACCAATCAGCAAGAACCACCCAGGTTGTTTACCAAAAATGGGCCGGCCTCTAAACTTACATTCTTGCTTTTCAAATAAAGATACAAAGAGAATGAAGAAATTTTGATAATAGGAGTAAATTAGAAAGCTGCTTAAAATGTCATGCTCTATCTGAATCATGAAAGAAAAAAATTGGGTTCAGTGTCCCTTTAAGCGAGAAGTGTGGGTCTTTTATATGCTCTAATAATGATGTGAGCAGAACAAATTGCCTGCTATCTGATACTAAACAAACAGTTATTACAAAGCCATATACAATAGGAAGTTAATCTCTTGGATGTATTTGTAGCGGCTAAGCTAGTTTTGACTTCATTATGATTTGTCGTTATGCTTCACTGTGTTGGGGTCAAATGTTTAAAATTATTGCTCCAAGGTCTTTTTTTCAATAATGCCGAAAATAGGAAGCATTGAATGTGCCTGTTATATCTGGAGCAAAAAGACCAAAGACAAAGCATCCATCTGTGTGTCTGTGTTAGTCATGCTGTCACATATATAGGGGGTGGCTCCAATGCTCTGGTGATTAACTCATTGGTTGCTAAAGAGACACAATGTTCCAGCCCATTCCAGTAGCTAAAGCCATGATCCTTACACCCTTATTGAAATGAAATTTGCACATTGTTACATGACATAACTAATCAGATAGGCACCTGCTTAATTTGCCGATAAATAAAGTCATATTTTGTTGTGGACAACTTTAATGGGACATTCTGCAAATGGCTTAAAGGGTCAGTGTGCATATGCAAGTGGCACATAAATGTCAATTGTATTTGAAGCTGGGTCAGGATGGAATGCCCTTTAAAAAAGACTGTGCCAGCATTAAATGGTTGATTTCTTCTGCTGTCTCTTATTTACATAGATTTTCTGTAGCCACTACTACAGTAGTTAATTTTTTTAGCATAGGTGAAGGTTTCAACAGGCAAAACAATTATTTCAAATGACAAGATAAAGGTAAAGGATCTATTTTACTTTTACACTCCAGCAGGTAAAATGGATTTGTTTGAAACAAAACTATATATATATATATACACATATATAATTTTACACTGTCCATTTAAACACATTTTTAAAGCCATCTCTGGGCTGCAAGCATTGTAGTCACCATCAGGAAGAGCTGCAATGCTTGAGGAATCCCAAGTGAGATTTTAGCTATGTGTTTAAAGGAACATAAAACCCCCAAAAATATTTCCAGATAGAACATACAATTTAAAACAACTTTCAAATGTACTTCTATTATCATTTTTTTTGTTTTCTTGTTATCCTTTGCTGAAAATCAGGAAGGTAAATTCAGTAGTGTGCACATGGCTACAGCACTAGATGGCAGTGTTTTTGCAACAATATTTTACATTAGGAAGAGCACTAGATGGCAGCATTATTTCCTGTTAGGTAGCGCCCCAGACATGTGCACGCTACCTATCTAGATATCTCTTCAACAAAGAATAGCATGAGAACAAAGCAAATTTGAAAATTGAAGTAAATAGAAAACTTTTTCAAAATTGTATGGGTTTCATGTCCCTTTAAAAACAATAGAATTGCACGATCAACAAATGCTTAAAAAATAGAATGCAATAACATTTAGTATCTATTTTTTCTTATAAACTCAAAATTTCTATTTATATGCCCACTGTATCATGTGACAGCCATTAGCCAATCACAGGTTCACGCATGCATACGCAGTGAACTCTTGCACATGCTCAGTAGCAGCTGATGGCTCAGAAAGTGTACATATAAAAAGACTGCATATTTTGATAACAGAAGTTTTCTAAATTGCATGTTCTATCTGAAACATTAGTTTAATTTTTACTTTAGTGTCTGTTTGCAAGTAGTTAGGATCAGTAATGCAAAAATTATATTCTCTAACAAATTATAGCTTGTCATTTTGTATCAGAATATGTTTAAAGGGACAATCAAGTCAAAATTAATATATATATATATATATATATATATATATATATATATATATATATATATATATATATATATATATATATAATTAATATATAAGATAGCGCACACCATTTTAAAAAACTTTCCAATTCTCTTCCATGATCTTAAATGGTGTGCTCTACCTGAATTGTGAAAATTTAATTTTGACTTGACTGTCCCTTTAAGTGTAAAACCTTCATACAAAAATATTAGGCAGCCATTATGGAAAGGACATTAAAGCGATGGTAAATTTCAGTATCATCTATGAACCGTTACAATACACGTTATTAATAAGTATGAGTATCATTCAAGAATTCATCTATATTATGCCTACAAATTATACTTTCTAAATTTACTAAAAAATAGATTGTTGCTCCAGCCGTTTTTTTCAACAACCAATTGAAATGCTTGCCTTGGGCATTAAAAGAAAAAAAAAACGGTTGTGTCAGAGCTGCGCATGCGCTCAGGTTCCTGAAGGCTGGGACCACTGTCTACATCAATGAAGGAAATTAACAGAAAATTGAAGGGGTGGAGAAAGCTGCCTAGAGCAGTAAGAATAAAATATAAATGTTATAAAATAAGAGTAAGAAATAATAAAAACGGTAGCTTTTTTAATAAGGGTTATGTAGGATTCAATATTATCAAAGTTGCTTAGTTCTCATGTTATTCTTTGTTGAAGAGATATCTAGATAGGTAGCGTGCATGTCTGGAGCGCTACAAGACAGGAAATAGTGCTGCTTTCTAGTGCTCTTGCTAATGTATCACATTGTAGCAGAACTGCTGTCATATAGTACGGCATACACATGCACACTCCTGAGCTTACCTTCCTGCTGTTCAACAAAGGATACCAAGAAAACAAAGAAAATTTGATAACAGAAGTAAATTTGAAAGTTGGTTAAAATTGTATGTTCTATCTGAATCATGAAAGAAATGTTTTGGGTTTTATGTCCTCCTTTTTTAAGTGCCTCTTGCTTCTTACCAAAAAATATGCTTTGTTACACACTCCCTAGAGGGGACAAAAAGCAAATTCTGCAACCTGTAAATTCTGCAAATCAAAAGGCAAGTTTAGGCAATTTGCAGCATGTAAAAATGTAGGTTACAGATATTGCTTTTTGGCTTGTCCAGGGAGCGTGGGACAAAGCACAATTTTTGCACAAAAGCAAATGGGAATGGCCCTTTTAATGTAACGGTTTACTTAAAGGGACACTAAACCCAAAAATTTTCTTTCGTGATTCAGAAAGAGAATTCAATTTTAAACAACTTTACAATTTACTTCTATTATCTAATATGCTTTATTTTTTAGATATCCTTTGTTAAAGAAATAGCAATGCACATGGGTGAGCCAATAACACGAGGCATCTATGTGCAGGCACCAATCAGCAGCTACTGAGCCTATCTAGATATGCTATTCAGCAAAGAATATCAAGAGAATGAAGCAAAATAGATAATAGAAGTAAATTAGAAAGTTGTTTAAAATGGCATGCTCTATCTAAATCACGAAAGAAAAAATGTGGGTTTAATGTCCCTTTAAGGTCTGTGAACATCATTGTAAAAAGCTTTATTGCAACATCTCAATTACATTTAGTTTTTTTATTTCTTATTTTCTGTTCTATCATTTACTAATTTAATTTTTTTCTGAAATTAAACTGTCACTTCATCTCATTGATATAATTTACAGAACTCAGTGTTTACGTGGAACAGTTGTGATGGAATGAAATAGACCCCAGTGATACAGTGCATGTTGGGGCTCTCAGTATTGTAAATAGAAGGGGATTCACAAGTTCGCTGCTCTCTGTACTGTACACAGCTGGACTCACTTTTCTGCAATAAACTTAGGGAGGAAAACCCTGTGAGTGTCTGACTGAGCAATTACAATTCAGATGCAGTTTATTACAACTCTTACATTTAATTTGGTCTTGGGGGAAATAGCTGTCAGTTAATAGATGTTGAAAAAGTAAGTGAATGGAATGGAACAACGGGGTCTAAGATACAGAAATAAGCATAAGAAGAGAGACATAAATGATAGCACTTGTAAGGATGCTGCATTATGGAGACACACAGGGCCAGATTACAAATGGAGCACTAATTCATTGCGCATCCGCAAACGAGCAAATTTGCCCATTTGCAAGCTTTTGGTAGCAATTAGCGCTTATAAAATTAACCAGATATCAGATCTCTGGATAATTTTATAAATATGCCCCAACAGCCCCCAGAATACAGTGGTGTGTATTCTATTAAAGCATTTTTTATAAAATAACTGCACCAGGCAGTATTTGGGGGAAGATTTGGCAGGAGTGAGGTGTTAGAAATAAAACAGCACTGAAAAGTGCCTTTACATTGTGGCCTATAGGAATTGTGTGTTTGCAGTAAATATATATATATATATATATACAGTAGACTCTCAGTTATCCGGAACTCAAGCAAACCGGCACTCTCAAGCAACCGGGAAAAAAGGAAACATGTTAGAACATAAATGTTCTCTATAACAAACAAACAGTCTGGAACTCTTGAAACAGCAGGAGCTGCAGTAGATAGACCAATGGAAAGGCACAGTAATTAATGTCTCAGGACTCTTTTCTGCTACACTAACCCTTCCCAGCCGTATTGTACACACTCAATACCTCTCCGGTCGCCAGTCTTCTACTAACCGCTGCAGGGTAGTGCACTTGTACTGCCTGTCTAATGAGATACCTTCCCAGTGGGTAGCGTGTTTCCTGTTGAAGTCCGCCTCAGAGTGATGATACGTCCTGTCATCACTTTGCGTCTAGTGTGCGCCTCTACATCTCCACAACCGGCACTTGCCCATGTGATCCACAAATCACCAATGATGTAAAAGGTCTTTATTAGGGTTTATAGTCAAATCTGGGTTATATAACTAGTAAAGCCTATTTTTAATAGTAACTCTCAAGCAACCAGAAATAGACTTATGCGGAATCTACCAATCCCCATGTGTGCCGGTTAATTAAGAGTTTACTGTATATATATATATATATATATATTTTGTTCATATGTGTAAATACACAAATAAACATATAAATATATATGTTTATAATCATATACATATATATTTACCATTTGCTGCCAACGCTGCGTGACTTACCCCCTTCACTACGCTACGTTCTCATGCTGTGTCATGAGAACAAAGCTCCCATTGGAGCCTATGGAAATGCGCTCTCATGAGTGCAATGCTTCCCAGCAATGCAAATTTGAGGTCGTGTTCACACTGCGGTTAGCGTAATACCAGCGCACATTTGTGTGCGCTGGTATTAATCAGTGGAGTGAAAATATCGCTTTTGCGCTCCACTTGTGATCTAGTCCATGATGTGAACTTATTTGTTTCCTTCTGAATATTGATAGTGAATCCCCCACTGCTTGTTTACAGATTTGAGTGTAATGCTTTCACTACTAATGCATTTCGCAAGCCTGTGTAAAGCCATTTTTGTTTCAGCACCTGGGTAGAGTTTGCTGATTGGTGACTAAATGTAGCCACCAGTAAGCAAGCTCTACCCAGGGTGCTGAACCAAAAATGGGCTGGCTCCTAAGCTTACTTTCCTGCTTTTTCACAGAGAACAAAGAAAAATTGATAATAGGAATAAATTAGAAATCTGCTTAAAATTGATGCTCTATCTGAATCATATAAAGACAAAAAATGTGGTTTCATATCCTTTTAACAGTTTGTTTTAATGTATATATGTTGTGTTTGGTGCAATTTTAATTTGATCCCTAACTCTTTACAAGAGGCTTTCAGTCGTGCTAACACAACACACGTTAAATTTGATTGTGCTCAAGCGAATTCATTTACTTTCAACTTATACAAATACATACTCATGCAAATGCATGCGCCTGTGATGTTTCAATATAGCTTGAGCACTAAAAGGTTCAAAAGGTTTACTCCTGTGAGATAAGACACAAACTAGAGACACAGGGAGAGAATGAAATAGAGAGGAATATCTAGCAAAAGAGAGATAGCTAAATAGAGAAGAGATACAGAGAAAGAAAGAGGGAGATAGCACAGGGACAGAGAAAGTGATACTGAATTTCTGAGGGAGAGACAGTATAAGTGAGAGACAGTATAAGTGAGACAGACTGAGAGAGACAGTATAAGTGAGAGACAGACTGAGAGAGACAGTATAAGTGAGAGACAGACTGAGAGAGACAGTATAAGTGAGACAGACTAAGAGAGACAGTATAAGTGAGAGAGACAGAGTGAGAGGAACAGTAGAGAGGGAGAGAGACAGACTGAGAGGAACAGTATAAGTGAGAGACAGACTGAGAGGAACAGTATAAGTGAGAGACAGACTAAGAGAGACAGTATAGATAAGAGAGAGACTGAGAGGGACAGTATAGGTGAGAGAGACAGACTGAGAGAGACAGTATAAGTGAGAGACAGACTAAGGACTCGATGATATATTGTTCGCCAGCTCAAACCTTCTTTTTCTCGCTGACACTCGCAGGGCTATCCTGGTGCAATGATCGTAAAAAAGGGGCAGTCCCTGCGAGTTGCGAGATGGCTCCTATTAAAAGTAATGGAGCTCGCTGGATAGGGAAACTTCGCTCCTTAGTGCGAAGTTAGCAGAGAGCAGGGGGAGCACTTTAAAATTAAAATCCTGCAGCCAATATAACTCACATTACGCTGCTTTCTGCTTATCTTACATTCGCTTATATGTTCGTATGCATTAGTTTTTCTATTGGGGTTATAAGTGTTCGTATTGTTTTGACAAAAGCTTGCCACCTTTTAGTTGGCGAGAAAAAACTGTGATATCTGCAGTGCGAAAATCTTTATAGAATTACGCTGGGATTAGTAAGACAGTGTCATATACGCCCATGGAACGCCCATGTTCAGCCCATTTTACGAAAAAACAACAATTACGCTTTGCATTTTGTATTTATAAATTCAAATTTCTGTGTGATTTTCGCACATCCAGTGTACTACAATTATGATTTACGCTGTGAATATTTAATTTGATTTATTCCTGTGTAAATTAGATACTAATTTTACGTTTTTGTTAACATACGATTTTTGGTGAATAATTTTGTTACGGTTTTTGATGCACCTTAACAATACAATTTTTCCCTGCTTATTTTTGTGTGAATTATTCAAATATTTGTTTTGTATAATGTTTAAAATACAAATTTTGTTGTGCACATTTCATATGAAAATGCCGTATACGCCCCTTAGTGAGGCACCCTGTTTTCAGGGTAAAAAGTGGCTTTAGATCATTCCACAAGGGAAATAGAAGGACTGGCGAGCATTCTCTAATAATCACGCCAGCCCAGAGAGCTTTCAATCATCAAGCCCTAAGAGAGAGACAGTATAAGTGAGAGAGACAGACTGAGAGAGACAGTATAAGTGAGAATGACAGACTGAGAGGAACAGTATAAGTGAGAGACAGACTAAGAGAGACAGTATCAGTGAGACAGATTAAGAGAGACAGTATAGGTAAGAGAGTGACTGAGAGGGACAGTATAGGTGAGAGAGACAGACTGAGAAGGACAGTATAAGTAAGAGACAGACTGAGAGAGACAGTATAAGTGAGAGACAGATTAAGAGAGAGACAGTATAAGTGAGAGAGACAAACAGAGAGACAGTATAAGAGAGAGACAGACTAAGTGGGACAGTATAAGTGAGAGACAGACTGAGAGAGACAGTATAGATGAGAGACTGACTGAGAGAGACAGTAATAGGTGAGAGACAGACTGAGAGAGAAAGTATAAGTGAGATACAGACTGAGATACACAGTACAGATGAGAGACAGACTGAGAAAGACAGTATAGGTGAGAGACAGACTGAGAGAGACAGTATAAGTGAGAGAGACAGACTGAGAGGAACAGTATGAGTGAGAGACAGTATAGGTAAGAGAGAGACTGAGAGGGACAGTATAAGTGAGAGAGACTGAGAGAGACAATATAAGTGAGAGACAGACTGAGAGACACAGTATAAGTGAGAGAGACAGACTGAGAGGGACAGTATAAAGGAGAGACAGACTGAGTGGGACAGTATAAGTGAGACAGACAGACTGAGAGAGACTGTAGAGACAGACTGAGAGAGACAGTATAGATGAGAGACAGACTGAGAAAGACAGTATAGGTGAGAGACAGACTGAGAGAGACATGAGAGACAGACTGAGAGAGACAGTATAGATGAGAGACAAACTGAGAAAGACAGTATAAGGGAGAGACAGACTGAGAGGGACAGTATAGATGAGAGACAGAATGTGAAAAACAGTATAAGTGAGAGACAGGCTGAGAGAGACAGTATAGATGAGAGACAGTCTGAGAGAGACATTATAGGTGAGAGATAGACTGAGAGAGACAGTATAGGTGAGAGACAGACTGAGAGAGACAGTATAAGTGAAAGACAGACTGAGGGATACAGTATAAATGAGAGACAGACTGAGAGAGTCAGTATAAGTGAAAGACAGACTGAGAGGGGCAGTATAGGTAATAGACAGACTGAGAGAGACAGTATAGGTGAGAGATAGACTGAGAGAGACAGTATAGGTGAGAGACAGACTGAGAGAGACAGTATAAATGAGAGACAGACTGAGAGAATCAGTATAAGTGAAAGACTGACTGAGAGGGACAGTATAGGTGAGAGAGAGACTTTGAGAGACAGTATAGATGAGAGACAGACTGAGAGAGACAGTATAGATGAGAGACAGACTGATACAGACAGTATAAGTGAGAGACAGACTGAGAGAGACAGTATAAGTGAAAGACAGACTGAGAGGGACAGTATCGGTAAGAGACAGACTGAGAGGTTACAGTATAAGTGAGAGACAGACTGAGAGGAACAGTATAGGTGAGAGACAGACTGAGAGAGACAGCATAGGTGAGAGACAGACTAAGAGAGACAGTATAAGTGAGAGACAGACTGAGAGAGACAGTATAGGTGAGAGACAAACTGAGAGAGACAGTATCGATGAGAAACAGACTGAGAGGTGTAGAGAGAGAGACTGAGAGGGACAGTATAAGTGAGAGACAGACTGAGAGGGACAGTATAAGTGAGAGACAGACTGAGAGGGGCAGTAAAGTTTAGAGTCAGACTGAGAGAGACAGTGTAAGTGAGAGATAGACTGAGAGAGAACGTATAAGTGAGAGAGACAGACTGAGAGGGACGGTATAGATGGGAGACAGAGTGGGAGAGATAGAATAGGTGAGAGAGACTGAGAGGGACAGTATAGGTGGGAAAGAGAATGAGAGAGACAGTATAGATGAGAGTCAGACTGAGAAAGACAGTATAAGTGAGAGATAAATTGAGAGAGACAGTATAGGTAAAAGACAGACTGAGAGGGACAGTGTAAGTGAAAGACAGACTGAGAGAGACAGTATAGGTAAGACACAGACTGAGAGAGATATTATAGGTGAGAGATAGACTGAGAGGGACAGTATAGATGAGAGACAGAATGTGAAAAACAGTATAAGTGAGAGACAGGCTGATAGAGACAGTATAGATGAGAGACAGTCTGAGAGAGACATGAGAGACAGACTGAGAGAGACAGTATAGATGAGAGACAAACTGAGAAAGACAGTATAAGGGAGAGACAGACTGAGAGGGACAGTATAGATGAGAGACAGAATGTGAAAAACAGTATAAGTGAGAGACAGGCTGAGAGAGACAGTATAGATGAGAGACAGTCTGAGAGAGACATTATAGGTGAGAGATAGACTGAGAGAGACAGTAGAGACAGACTGAGAGAGACAGTATAGATGAGAGACAGACTGAGAAAGACAGTATAGGTGAGAGACAGACTGAGAGAGACATGAGAGACAGACTGAGAGAGACAGTATAGATGAGAGACAAACTGAGAAAGACAGTATAAGGGAGAGACAGACTGAGAGGGACAGTATAGATGAGAGACAGAATGTGAAAAACAGTATAAGTGAGAGACAGGCTGAGAGAGACAGTATAGATGAGAGACAGTCTAAGAGAGACATTATAGGTGAGAGATAGACTGAGAGAGACAGTATAGGTGAGAGACAGACTGAGAGAGACGGTATAAGTGAAAGACAGACTGAGGGATACAGTATAAATGAGAGACAGACTGAGAGAGTCAGTATAAGTGAAAGACAGACTGAGGGGGCAGTATAGGTAATAGACAGACTGAGAGAGACAGTATAGGTGAGAGACAGACTGAGAGAGACAGTATAAGTGAAAGACAGACTGAGAGAGACAGTATAAATGAGAGACAGACTGAGAGAATCAGTATAAGTGAAAGACTGACTGAGAGGGACAGTATAGGTGAGAGAGAGACTTTGAGAGACAGTATAGATGAGAGACAGACTGAGAGAGACAGTATAGATGAGAGACAGACTGATACAGACAGTATAAGTGAGAGACAGACTGAGAGAGACAGTATAAGTGAAAGACAGACTGAGAGGGACAGTATCGGTAAGAGACAGACTGAGAGGTTACAGTATAAGTGAGAGACAGACTGAGAGGAACAGTATAGGTGAGAGACAGACTGAGAGAGACAGCATAGGTGAGAGACAGACTAAGAGAGACAGTATAAGTGAGAGACAGACTGAGAGAGACAGTATAGGTGAGAGACAAACTGAGAGAGACAGTATCGATGAGAAACAGACTGAGAGGTGTAGAGAGAGAGACTGAGAGGGACAGTATAAGTGAGAGACAGACTGAGAGGGACAGTATAAGTGAGAGACAGACTGAGAGGGGCAGTAAAGTTTAGAGTCAGACTGAGAGAGAAAGTGTAAGTGAGAGATAGACTGAGAGAGAACGTATAAGTGAGAGAGACAGACTGAGAGGGACGGTATAGATGGGAGACAGAGTGGGAGAGATAGAATAGGTGAGAGAGACTGAGAGGGACAGTATAGGTGGGAAAGAGAATGAGAGAGACAGTATAGATGAGAGTTAGACTGAGAAAGACAGTATAAGTGAGAGATAAATTGAGAGAGACAGTATAGGTAAAAGACAGACTGAGAGGGACAGTGTAAGTGAAAGACAGACTGAGAAAGACAGTATAGGTAAGACACAGACTGAGAGAGATATTATAGGTGAGAGATAGACTGAGAGAAACAGTATAGGTGAGAGACAGACTGAGAGAGATATTATAGGTGAGAGATAGACTGAGAGAAACAGTATAGGTGAGAGACAGACTGAGAGAGACAGTATAGGTGAGAGATAGACTGAGAGAGACAGTATAGGTGAGAGACAGACTGAGAGAGACAGTATAAGTGAAATACAGACTGAGAGAGACAGTATAAATGAGAGACAGACTGAGAGAGTCGGTATAAGTGACAGACAGACTGAGAGGGACAGTATAGGTGAGAGAGAGACTGAGAGAGACAGTATAGATGAGAGACAGACTGAGAGAGACAGTATATGTGAGAGACAGACTGAGAGAGACAGTATATATGAGAGACAGACTGATACAGACAGTATAAGTGAGAGACAGACTGAGAGAGACAGTATAAGTGAAAGACAGACTGAGAGGGACAGTATCAGTGAGAGACAGACTGAGAGGTTACAGTATAAGTGAAAGACAGACTGAGAGGGACAGTATCAGTGAGAGACAGACTGAGAGGTTACAGTATAAGTGAGAGACAGACTGAGAGAAACAGTATAAGTGAGAGACAGACTGAGAGAGACAGCATAGGTGAGAGACAGACTAAGAGAGACAGTATAAGTGAGAGACAGACTGAGAGAGACAGTATAGGTGTGAGACAAACTGAGAAAGACAGTATATGTGAGAGACAGACTGGGAGAGACAATATAAGTGAGAGACAGTATAGGTGAGAGACAGACTGGGAGAGACAATATAAGTGAGAGACAGTATAGGTGAGAGACAGTATGAGAGAGACAGTATAAGTGAGAGACAGACTGGGAGAGACACTATGGGGCCTATCTTTCAGAGCTTGATGCCCCGTGTTTCTGGAGAGCCTGCATGCTCGCCAGAAACAGCAGTTATGAAGCAGCGGTCACAAAGACCGCTGCTCCATAACCTGTCCGCCTGCTCTGAGCAAGCGGACAGACATCGCCGGAAATCAACCCGATCAAGTACGATCAGGTTGATTGACACCCCCCTGCTGGCGGCTCATTGGCCGCGAGTCTGCAGGGGGCGACTTTGCACTAGCAGCTCTTGTGAGATCCTGGTTGAATGCTGAATATGGCGAGCGTATTGTTCTCCGTATTCAGCAAGGTCTGGCGGACCTGATCCGCACTGTCGGATCAGGTCCGCCAGATATTGATAAATAGAGGCCTATAAGTGAGAGAGACAGACTAAGAGGGACAGTATAGATGGGAGACAGAGTGGGAGAAATAGAATAGGTGAGAGAGAGAGAGAGAGACTGAGAGGGACAGTATAGGTGAGAAAGAGAATGAGAGAGACAGTATAGGTGAGAGACAGACTAAGTGAAATGGTATAATTGAAAGACAGATTGACATGGACAACAATCGTTAGAGATAGACTAAGAGAGATAGTATAGATGAGAGACAGACTGAGAGAGACAGTATAGGTGAGAGACAGACTGAGAGAGACAGTATACGTGAGAGATAGTCTGAGAGAGAGAGTATAAGTGAGAGACAGACTGAGAGAGACAGTATAAGTGAGAGACAGATTGAGAGAGACAGTATAAGTGAGAGACAGATTGAGAACGACAGTATAGGTGAGAGACAGACTGAGAACGACAGTATAGGCGAGAGACAGATTGAGAAAGACAGTATAAGTGAGAGACAGACTTGGAGAGACAGTATAAGTGAGAGATAGACTGAGAGGGACAGTATAGGTGAGAGACAGACTGAGAGGGACAGTATAGGTGAAATACAGACTGAGAGAGACAGTATAGGTGAGAGACAGACTGAGAGAGACAGTATAGGTGAGAGACAGACTGAGAGGGACAGTATAGTTGGGAGATAGACTGAGAGAGACAGTATAGGTAAGAGACAGGCTGAAAGGGCCAGTATAGGTGAGAGACAGACTGAGAGGGGCAGTAAAGGTGAGAGACAGATTGAGAAAGACAGTATAAGTGAGAGAAAGACTTGGAGAGACAGTATAGGTGAGAGAGAGATACTGGGAGAGACAGTATAAGTGAGAGACAGGCTAAGTGAAACGGTATAAGTGAAAGACAGACTGACATGGTCAGCAATCGTTAGAGACAGACTGAAACAATCTGAATATGGCACACCATAGGTGGTAGAGAGAATGAATGAGTGAGAGGGACATTATATGTGAGAAACTGACAAAAAGTAGAAACATACAGAGACTGAACAGGTGACAATGAGACAGACTGAGAGAAGGGAGAGGTAGGAAAGAGACCGGCTGAGAGAGGCAGAAGAGACAGACTTGGAGAGGACTTAGACGGTTTGAGGCTGAAGCAGGACAGACAAAGCTAACAGTGAGGTCGTTGTTTAGACGGATCCCAGGAGAAGAAGGAGAAGGCTGGGAGGGGGGAGCAGGAGGAGGAGGAAAAGAAGAAGGAGCTCTGGGGAAGGGGGAGAGGGAGGGCTGAGGGGCAGCAGCTGAGGAGGGTGGTGTGAGAGGGGACACATCCTCCAGTCTCCACCTCCTCACACTCACACCGCTCGGAGATGATGCACTCCAGGCTCCAGCAGGGACCCAGTGACCACTCACCAACTTCACACCCTGCTCCTAACTTTAGCCACCAGGCTCTGCAGGGTCCCACCCCAGTGCCAACCAGACCTGGGGACATCTGGGCTGCCTGAGAGGAAATCCTGCCTTTTGTTTCTGTCTTCACAGCCTGGGAAGGAAGTTTTGCATCTGTCTGAGTGTGACAAGGGAAGGAGAGTCCAAGAGATCTGTTAGCAACTATGGACTACCCAGCTGGCTAGGAGCCCCTCATAACCAGCTGGCAAGGAGACCTCATCACCCAGTTGGACTGGAGCCCCCAACACCGGCTGACTAAAAGCCCCACATACCCCCTGCTGCCAATGAGCCCCAAATACCCAGCTGCCTAAGAGCACATCATCACCCTGCTGGCTAGGACCCCTACATACCCCTGCTGGCTCATCACCCTGCTGGCTAGGACCCCTACATACCCCTGCTGGCTCATCACCCTGCTGGCTAGGACCCCTACATACCCCTGCTGGCTAGGACCCCTACATACCCCTGCTGGCTAGGACCCCTACATACCCCTGCTGGCTAGGACCCCTACATACCCCTGCTGGCTAGGACCCCTACATACCCCTGCTGGCTAGGACCCCTACATACCCCTGCTGGCTAGGACCCCTACATACCCCTGCTGGCTAGGACCCCTACATACCCCTGCTGGCTAGGACCCCTACATACCCCTGCTGGCTAGGACACCTACATACCCCTGCTGGCTTATTACCCTGCTGGAACATACACAGGATAGTGAAGCGCAACAAGGATAGAGAGACCTGGATAAATTCTCTGCATTCTGTGAGTTTGCCTTTTCCTTTTTATTGGGTTTCTGGGTTAGTGAAGCTGCCAGAGGATAGCGACATAGGAAAATTTCTATTACACTGTTACAAGTTTTCCTTAGTTTATCATTAAAAATTACTAACATGTGGGTTGTAAAAGTTACTGAAACTTTGTAGCGAGTTGCAGAAGAAATATTATATCAATGTCCTTTATATTGAAATGTATTTCACATCTGGGCTTACAGTTAAAAGATGCCACACTGCAAATGATGCATCTTTTACACAGCACATTGCACAAGTTATACACAGATGATAAATGATCTCAGCCTTTCAAAGTGATCCTGCTGTGTATTTGTGTATTTATTTCTCTACCCCCTGCTAAGAGGATTCAGAAGACCCCTTTGGTCAGAATAGTTTACAGGCTGCCTACTCAACCCCAGTATAATCTCATGGGGGGGTTTCCTTATAGGTAGGGGTCAAATGTCATTTTGCATGTCTAAGGCAGCTGTGACATCACTAGCTCAGATATTTCTCTCTATTTTACATTGCAAGAGTAAAGTGTTTGTGTACAGTTAATAACACAATCTATGTTAGTTACCAAAGCCATCCACACCCATAGCATCATTTTACAACTTTATTTTATAGTTTCCAAACTATTACTGACCAAGCTGTAATAATATCTCAACCACTACAGAGTATTTATAACACTCCTCTGGTGCTTTACAGTAAGGCTGGAAATAAAGCAGATATCCTTATTGCCTTTCTAGGTTATTCTTCACAGCAATAGTAAAACAGTTTCATTAAAAGTATAAAATAAAAAAATAATCAGGGGTCCTGACTGTTCTGCTACAAATGTCCCTGATTGTCCTGCTATACATTTCTTCAGGGAATAGGTAAGATCTGGCAACGAGGTTGAGTGTTGGCTGTTACAGTGTCTATGTGGTTGAAGAAGGCAGACGTCACATATAATGTCATGTGTATGCTATACTGATTCACTGCTGGTTATACTGGGATATCTAAGTTATGTACCTGTATCATTTATTTTCTGTACATTATTATTTTATGTTCATTAGACGTTTGCTTAAGGGCATATAACTGATGACTGCTGCATTTTCTATTGTTTCAAGGCTGTATAGTTGACAGTTATCTGGTTTACCCTGTGAAGGTTTATTGGGGGTCCACAAGAAAAATTATCCAAATGTTTTATTTTTGTTGGAGACTGCTTCACAGCAAGAGGGAGCGATAAGGCATCAGTGTAAGTTTACAGGCTAGGGGGCAGCTTTAGCGAATTGGGGAAGGATTGGGGGGTGCTAGAGAGGGCTATGGGGTAATAGATTGGTTCTTCTTGAGCTATTTTGAGTCTGAGCTACAGAAAAGTAACGTAGTCCATTCAGTTTTAAAGAATTTATGAAATGCATGGCACTTTGTGAAGAATGGAAATGTGGCACTGGTGTGCTGTGTAATATGGCAATCATGAACAACATCTGCAGGTCCTTTTCATTAGGCAAAGTACCCAATTCATTTGTGCACATACTACTGCTTAATGGTACATTAGCACATACAATATATTTTTATGCCATGGTAGGTTAAATTTGTCTAAATTAGATAGACTGACAGACATATAGATAGATAGATAGATAGATAGATAGATAGATAGATAGATAGATGATAGATAGATAGATAGATAGACACCAAGATGATAAATAGATTATAGATAGATGATAGAGATAGATAGGTAGATAGATAGATTTGATAGATTATTGATAGATAGATAGATAGATAGATAGATAGATAGATAGATACCTTGATAGATTATAGATAGATATATAGATACCTTGATAGATTATAGATAGATATATAGATACCTTGATAGATTATAACTAGATAGAATAATGATATCCAGAGGGGAATAATATTTATGTAATATATTGTGCATACACCATACAGTTTCTCACTAGGTAAAAAAGACACACACACATAGGGAGGGCTGATTACAAAGGTTTTTGTTGAGTTCCCATTGGGGGCTGCAGGCTATGGGCAGATAACAGAGTTTCAGAGCAGTCTGGGCATGAACGGAGCTCAGCAGCCTTCAGATATTTGCTGAGCATAAAAGCTGTGTGCTTACTCCTCACATTCACTTAAATACCTGCCAAAGGGAAAATGCAGTTCAAAGCTCCCAGTGCTGATGCTGAAGTGTTTCTGTCTCTGTGAATATTTGCCAGTGTCTGGGGCATCTCTGTGGGGCAGAAGATTCATCTTTTTTTGTATTTAGTTTAAAATCAGAGGAAATTTTCTCGCTGCTAAAATACTATTTTTCAAGAAGACAAAATGAATAAGTCAGATCTAAAAGGGTTACAATCAGTGGGATAGAGTTTATTCTAAATGAAGAGCTCATCACATGTTTTCTCCTCAGAGAGTGGGGCACAAAGCTAAATGCCAAAGGTCTAGAGGGTACCAGTGGCAGACCTCATACGCTACTAATTATTGTCATTTATTTTTTAAAGCGACAGGAAAGTGAATGATTCAGATAGAGCATGAAATTTTAAGAGACTTTAAAATTCACTTCTACTTTTAAATGTGCTTTGTTCTCTTGGTATCCCTTGTTGAAAAAGAATATGCACATATGCTTCGCTACTGTAATGCTCAAGAACATTCCTGTTTCTTAAGCATTACAGGGCAGCAGTAATTGTAACAATGTGATATATATATATATATATATATATATATATATATATATATATATATACATACACCTTAGTATGTTCTCAAAAGATCACAAGAGAATGAAGTCAATCTAAAGACAATTGGAAATATTTTAAAATTGCATGCTCTGTTTGAACCAAGAGAGTTTAGTTTTCATGTAACTTTAAATGTCCCTTTAAAGGCAAATCCTCTCAGTCTCTCCTAATTACATAAATGCCCCACCTCTCAATAAATCTGCCCACTTTTTTATAGGAAAAGCCTCTCTCATAAGGCTAATACAATTTTGTTATAGTATATATATATATATATATATATATATATCACAAACAGACCGCAATCCTGACTTTTCTCAGCAACGACCCAGGGTGCTGCAAAGAGTGTAGATAGTCGCAAGAAAAGCGCACTATGATGGGAATATTAAATATTTCACTTTAATGTATTAAATGTATTTAATATTCCCATCGGAGTGCGCTTTTCTTGCAACTATATATATATATATGTAACATTTATGACAAGGAGTAATTGTTCTCTGTGCTATGTAGAACTAAAGGAACAGTCTAGCTTTCATTATTCAGATAGGACTTTTAATTTTAATCAACTTTCCAATTTACTTTTATCATCAAATTTGCTTTTTTTCTCTTGGCATTCTTAGTTTAAACTAAACATAGGTAGGCTCATATGCTAATTTCTAAGCCTTTGAGGGCTGTCTTATCACATGCTTTTTAAATCTCTTTTCAACACAAAGAGACAGAAAATACAGGTGGGCCATATAGATAACACTGTGTTCAGACACAGGGGGTTATTTAAGATTTAGCACAAAACAATGCTAAAGTTAAAGGGACATTAAACACTTTGAGATGGTAATATAAAATGATAAATTGTATATATAAAACAACTCTGCAATATACTTTCATGATTTATTTTGTCCTCTTTGCCTGTAATTCCATTCTGAAATTGTGAGCTTTTCAGTTCCTGTTAGAAATGGAAGTGCAGAACACTGTTAAAGAGACACTTAATCAAAATTAAACTTTCATTATTCAGATAGAATATGCCATTTTAAACAACTTTCTTATTTACTTCCATTAACAAAATGTGCACAATCTTTTTTTATTTAAACTTTTTGAGTCACCAGCTCCGACTGAGCATGTGCAAGAATAAGTGTGTATGCATTTGTGAATGTCTGATGGCTGTCACATGGTACGTGTATGCATTTGTGATTGGCTGATGGCTGTCACATGGTACAGGGGGAGTGGAAAAAGACATAACTTTTAAAATTGTCAGAAAAAAAATCTACTACTCATTTGAAGTTCAGACTAAGTGCTATTGCATTGTCTTGTTATCTTGCATTTGTTGATTATGCAAATCTACTGTGTTGACTGGTCCTTCAAATCCAGCACAGCCATTGGCTGCACACTCTAGTGACCCATTTATAACTGTCCCTAATTGGCCACAGCAGAGAAGGTAACACAAGTTACAACATGGCAGCTCCCAGTGTTTTATAGACACTAAAACTTTGCACATAGTTTGTCACTTTTTAAACAACTAATGAAACTTTAAAAATACATCTACATGTTAGTCATGGACTAATCTTTTCTTTGAATGCATCATTCTATCTAGCATGTATTTAGTGTTTAATGTCCCTTTAAGACAATAGATAATAAACAGTCAGTCATGTGATCAGGGGGCTGGAAGAAGGTTCCTAGATACAAGGTAATCACAGAGATAAAAAGTATATTAATATAACTGTGTTGGTTGTGCAAAACTGGGGTATGGGTAATAAAGGGATTATCTATCTTTTAAAACAATAACAATTCTATGGTAGACTGTCCCTTAAGCTCAGAATAAGTGTATGAATATTACAACAATTAACAGCGTTTACTTCTGGTGATGACTTAAAGGACGTCAGGGTACAATGCTACTAAAATCAAGCATGTTTGTTTGCCCAGTGCATGTTTTGGAGGTGTATTATCTGATTACATTAAATGCCAGCGATTGAATGTACTCAGGGAAGAAGTTGATAAGTGTTCATTGTACACTGATGCATGAATACACTATCAAGTCTTAGGATGAACAAACCCAATGCTTTTCATTTGAAAGACTGATTCATGAAGCAGATATAGAAATTCTTAGGGACATTCACAATCTATAGCCTGAGGATTGCTTGTAAAGGACCAGTCAACACAGTAGATTTGCATAATCAACAAATGCAAGATAACAAGACAATAGAATAGCACTTAGTTTGAACTTCAAATGAGTAGTAGATTTTTTTTCTGACACTCCCCCTGTACCATGTGACAGCCATCAGCCAATCACAAATGCATACACGTACCATGTGACAGGCATTAGCCAATCACAAATGCTTACACATTTTATTCTGCACACGCTCAGTAGGAGCTGGTGACTCAAAAAGTTTAAATATAAAAAGACTGTGCACATTTTGTTAATGGAAGTAAATTGGATTTTTTTTAAAACTGCTGCTCTATCTGAATAATGAAAGTTTAATTTTTACTTGAGTGTCCCTTTACATAACTTTGCAATAGAAGTCGGATTAAAAAGAATAGTTTTTTTGTTGTTGTTTTTTTTTTTAATTCTGACTTGTGTTGGTGATGATGTCAGAGCCTCGTGAGTCTGTGATTGGTGTGTATGCGCCTTTTACTCACTTATCTGCATGCCCACAGCATAAGTACCAATCAAAAGGCAGTGTATGCAAAAACAAGAGAGCAAAGCAAATTAGATCATAGAAGTTAATTGGAAAGTTGTTTAAAATTGTGCACTCTAATCTGAATCATGAAAAATAAATTGGTTTAATAAAATGATTGGGGCTATCATGTCTTAGAACAGTCTATGCTATAATGACTCTGTATTAGACACGTCATTGGCACGATTTCATTAAAACAAATTCATTTTGTGATGTTAGAATCTATTTAAAGTAGAGTTATGTACTTTGGATTTGCCATTGATATTTTTAGAAATAAGATATTCTAATGGAAAAAATGTCAGACTTTAGTTAGAGCTTGTGGTATTTGCACTATTAGCTCTAGATAACTATGTTTTAAGCCCCACAAAATGGTTAAAGACAAAGGTAAAGTGCTACGCAGAACATAGCTGATGAGCCAATCAGGTGCATCAGGTGCTGGCTGTGTTCTACCGACAAGCTGCAGTGCAGATAGGTCCTGTGCAGGACTTTAGCTATGTTTTTAACCCTTTTGTTTAGAATTATGTTTTTCATTACTCTGTCCCTTTAATGCTATAAATTTACAGTACTTGGTAATGTGAATACAAGAAAAGAAAAGGGCGGCGCAAAACACCTCTAAATGCAGACTGATAGATCACAAAAAATAGTTTATTAAACATATGACGATTAAACACTCACACTCTCAACCCTCAAACATATGAGGTATGTGCTATCCCAGTAATAAAAAGCAATCAAATGCTCGATCCCTGCGTGATACAGTTCCTGCACACGAACAGTCCTCAGCAAGCAAAATGTGCGATATCACAGTTATTAAAAGAAGGATCTCAATATTAAAAAGTTCATGAAAAATAAGGTCACTTAAATATAACGCCAGAAGCCCATACTGCACCAGACTGTCAGGTTGAATAAGCCGGCTCTCCTGCAGCTGGTGTATGCGGCGTGGCGTGAAGACGGTGGGCGGGGCGGTATGGGCTTCTGGCGTTATATTTAAGTGACCTTATTTTTCATGAACTTTCATGAACTTTTTAATATTGAGATCCTTCTTTTAATAACTGTGATATCGCACATTTTGCTTGCTGAGGACTGTTCGTGTGCAGGAACTGTATCACGCAGGGATCGAGCATTTGATTGCTTTTTATTACTGGGATAGCACATACCTCATATGTTTGAGGGTTGAGAGTGTGAGTGTTTAATCGTCATATGTTTAATAAACTATTTTTCTCCAACATTGGTGTGTCCGGTCCACGGCGTCATCCATTACTTGTGGGATATTCTCCTCCCCCACAGGGAAAGGCAAGGAGAGCACACAGCAAGAGCTGTCCATATAGTCCCTCCCAGACTCCGCCCCCTGTCATTCTCCTTGCCGCTCTGAACAAGTAGCATCTCCTCGGGGATGGTGAGGAGTTTGTGGTGTTTAGTTGTAGTTTTTTATTCTTCTATCAAGAGTTTGTTATTTTAAAATAGTGCTGGTATGTACTATTTACTCTGAAACAGAAAGAGATGAAGAGTTCTGTTTAAAAGAGGTGTATGATTTTAGCAGCAGTAACTAAAATCAATTGCTGTTCCCACACAGGACTGTGGAGATGAGAGAACTTCAGTTGGGGGGAACAGTTTGCAGACTTTTCTGCTCAAGGTATGACTAGCCATTTTTCTAACAAGACTGTGTAATGCTGGAAGGCTGTCATTTTTCCCTCATGGGGATCGGTCATTTTCGCGCCATTATTGCGCAGTTACTTTTGAGTACAGTACATGCAGCTGCATGTGTGAGGGTCTGGAATCCACTAAAAACGTTCCTAGAAGGCTTCATTTGGTATCTTATACCCCCCCTGGGATTGGTGAAGTCGCAGCAAAGGCTGTGGCTGGGACTGTAAGGGGGTTAAAATTGTAAACGGCTCCGGTTTCAACATTTTAAGGGTTAACAGCTTGAAAATTGGGGTGCAATACTTTGAATGTATTAAGACACTGTGGTGAAAATTTGGTAAATATTGGATAATTCCTTCATAGTTTTTCACATATTCAGTAATAAAGTGTGCCCTGTTTAACATTTAAAGAGACAGTAACGGTTTTGTTTTAAAACGGTTTTTGTGCTTTATTATCCAGTTTAAGCCTGTTTAACATGTCTGTACCTTCAGATAGATCATGTTCTGTATGTATGGTAGCCAATGTGGTTCCCCCTTCAAATATGTGTGATAATTGTGCCATAGCGTCCAAACAAAGTAAGGACAGTACTGTCACAAATTGTAAAGTTGCCCAGGATGATTCCTCAGATGAAGGAAGTAGACATAGTTCTACATCATCTCCTTCTGTGTCTATACCAGTTATGCCCGCGCAGGCGACCCCTAGTACTTCTAGCGCGCCAATGCTTGTTACTATGCAGCGATTGACGGCAGTAATGGATAACTCCATAGCTAATATTTTATCCAAAATGCCAGCATTTCAGAGAAAGCACAATTGCTCTGTTTTAAACACTGTAGAGCAGGAGGGCGCTGATGATAATTTTTCTGTCATACCCTCACACCAATCTGAAGTGGCAGTGAGGGAGGGTTTGTCAGATGGGGTAATTTCTGATAGGAAGAATTTCTAAGCACGCAGAACCTGATGTTGTGACATTTAAATTTAAATTAGAGCATCTCCGCGCATTACTTAAGGAGGTGCTATCTACTCTGGATGATTGTGACAATCTGGTCATCCCAGAAAAATTGTGCAAGATAGACAAGTTCCTTGAGGTCCCGGTGCACCCTGATGCTTTTCCGATACCTAAACGGGTGGTGGACATAGTGTATAAGGAGTGGGAGAAGCCAGGCATACCTTTTGTCCCTCCTCCTATATTTAAGAAATTGTTCCCTATGGTCGACCCCAGGAACGACACATGGCAAACAGTCCCTAAGGTCGAGGGGGCGGTTTCTACTCTAGCCAAGCGCACCACCATTCCTATTGAGGACAATTGTGCTTTCAAAGATCCTATGGATAAAAAATTGGAGGGTTTGCTTAAAAAGATTTTTGTACAGCAAGGTTACCTCCTTCAACCTATTTCGTTCATTATTCCTGTCACTTCAGCGGCGTGGTTCTGGTTCGAGGAACTGGAAAAGTCGCTCAGTAGGGAGACTCCGTATGAGGAAGTCATGGACAGAATTCACGCACTTAACTTAGCTAATTCCTTTATTTTAGACGCCACTTTGCAGTTAGCGAGGTTAGCGGCGAAAAATTCAGGGTTTGCAATTGTGGCGCGCAGAGCGCTCTGGCTAAAGTCTTGGTCGGCGGATGTATCTTCCAAGATAAAATTGCTTAATATCCTTTTTGAAGGTAAGACCCTTTTTGGGCCAGAATTGAAAGAGATTATTTCAGACATCACTGGGTGAAAGGGCCATGCCCTCCCACAAGATAGACCTTTCAAGGCTAAGAATTTCAGGAACGGACCGGCTTCCAACTCTGCAGCCTCTAGACAAGAGGGTAACACTTCCCAGACCAAACCAGCTTGGAAACCAATGCAAGGCTGGAACAAGGGTAAACAGGCCAAGAAGCCTGCTGCTGCTACCAAAACAGCATGAAGGGGTAGCCCCCGATCCGGGACCGGATCTAGTAGGGGGCAGACTCTCTCTCTTTGCTCAGGCTTGGGCAAGAGATGTTCAGGATCCCTGGGCACTAGAAATAGTCTCTCAGGGTTATCTTCTAGAATTCAAGGAACTACCCCCAAGGGGAAGGTTCCACATGTATCACTTATATTCAAACCAAATAAAGAGACAGGCATTCTTACATTGTGTAGAAGACCTGTTAAAGATGGGAGTGATACACCCAGTTCCAACTGTGGAACAAGGTCAGGGGTTTTTACTCAAATCTGTTTGTAGTTCCCAAAAAAGAGGGAACTTTCAGACCAATTCTGGATTTAAAAATTCTAAACAAATTTCTCAGAGTTCCATCGTTCAAAATGGAAACCATTCGAACAATTTTACCTACAATCCAGGAGGGTCAATATATGACTACCGTGGATTTAAAGGATGCGTACCTACATATTCCTATCCACAAAGATCATCATCAGTTCCTAAGGTTCGCCTTTCTGGACAAACATTACCAGTTCGTGGCTCTTCCGTTCGGTTTAGCCACTGCTCCCAGAATTTTCACAAAGGTGCTAGGGTCCCTTCTGGCGGTTCTAAGACCGAGGGGCATTGCAGTGGCACCTTATCTAGACGACATTCTAAATCAAGCGTTGTCTCTTTCCAAGGCAAAGACTCATACAGACATTGTTCTAGCCTTTCTCAGATCTCACGGGTGGAAGGTGAACGTAGAAAAGAGTTCCCTGTCTCCGTCAACAAGAGTTCCCTTTTTGGGAACAATAATAGATTCTTTAGAAATGAAGATCTTCCTGACAGAAGTCAGAAAGTCAAAGCTTCTAAACTCTTGTCAAGTTCTTCACTCTATTCTGCAGCCTTCCATAGCTCAGTGCATGGAAGTAGTAGGATTGATGGTTACAGCAATGGACATTGTTCCTTTTGCTCAAATTCATCTAAGACCATTACATCTGTGCATGCTCAATCAGTGGAATGGGGACTATGCAGACTTGTCTCCACAGATTCAAGTAGACCAGGTGACCAGAGACTCACTCCGTTGGTGGTTGAATCAGGATCACCTGTCTCAGGGAATGAGTTTCCGCAGACCAGAGTGGGTCATTGTCACGACCGACGCCAGTCTATTAGGCTGGGGCGCAGTCTGGGATTCCCTGAAAGCTCAGGGTCTATGGTCTCGGGAAGAGTCTCTTCTTCCGATAAACTTCCTGGAACTGAGAGCGATATTCAATGCTCTCCGGGCTTGGCCTCTATTAGTGAAGGCCGGATTCATAAGATTCCAGTCAGACAACATGATGACTGTAGCTTACATCAACCATCAGGGAGGAACAAGGAGTTCCTTGGCAATGAGAGAGGTATCCAAGATCATCAAATGGGCGGAGGATCACTCCTGCCATCTATCTGCAATTCACATCCCAGGAGTAGACAACTGGGAAGCGGATTATCTGAGTCGTCAGACTTTCCATCCGGGGGAGTGGGAACTCCACCCGGAGGTCTTTGCCCAGTTGACTCAATTATGGGTCATTCCAGACATGGATCTGATGGCGTCTCATCAGAACTTCAAGGTTCCTTGCTACGGGTCCAGATCCAGGGATCCCAAGGCGACTCTAGTGGATACATTAGTGGCACCTTGGTCGTTCAACCTAGCTTATGTGTTTCCACCATTCCCTCTCCTTCCCAGGCTCATAGCCAGGATCAAACAGGAGAAGGCCTTGGTGATTCTGATAGCTCCTGCGTGGCCACGCAGGACTTGGTATGCAGACCTGGTGAATATGTCATTGGCTCCACCATGGAAGCTACCTTTGAGACAGGATCTTCTAGTACAAGGTCCATTCGAACATCCAAATCTAGTTTCTCTGCAGCTGACTGCTTGGAAATTGAACGCTTGATTTTATCCAAGCGTGGGTTTTCAAATTCAGTGATAGATACTCTGGTTCAAGCCAGAAAACCTGTGACTAGAAAGATTTACCATAAAATATTTAAGAAATATATCTGTTGGTGTGAATCCAAGGGATTCTCCTGGAGTAAGATTAAAATTCCTAAGATTCTCTCCTTTCTCCAAGAGGGTTTGGATAAAGGGTTGTCAGTGAGTTCTCTAAAAGGACAGATTTCTGCTTTATCCGTGTTGTTACACAAACGACTGGCAGCTGTGCCAGACGTACAAGCTTTTGTACAGGCTTTGGTCAGAATCAAGCCTGTTTACAGACCTTTGACTCCTCCCTGGAGTCTAAATTTAGTTCTTTCAGTTCTTCAAGGGGTTCCGTTTGAACCCTTACATTCCATAGATATCAAGTTACTATCTTGGAAAGTTCTGTTTTTGGTTGCTATTTCTTCTGCTAGAAGAGTTTCTGAACTATCTGCTTTGCAGTGTGATCCACCCTATCTGGTGTTCCATTCAGATAAGGTTGTTTTGCGTACCAAGCCTGGTTTTCTTCCAAAAGTTGTTTCCAACAAGAATATTAACCAGGAAATAGTTGTTCCTTCTTTGTGTCCGATTACCAGTTTCAAAGAAGGAACGTTTGTTACACAATTTAGATGTAGTCCGTGCTTTAAAATTCTATTTAGAAGCAACAAAGGATTTCAGACAAACTTCTTCTTTGTTTGTTGTTTATTCTGGTAAGAGGAGAGGACAAAAAGCTACTGCTACCTTTCTTTCTTTCTGGCTGAAAAGCATTAACCGATTGGCTTATGAGACTGCCGGACGGCAGCCTCCTGAACGAATCACAGCTCACTCTACTAGGGCTGTGACTTCCACATGGGCCTTCAAGAACGAGGCTTCTGTTGATCAGTTATGTAAGGCAGCCACTTGGTCTTCTCTGCACACTTTTGCCAAAATTCTACAAATTTGATACTTTTGCTTCTTCGGAGGCTATTTTTGGGAGAAAGGTTTTGCAAGCCGTGGTGCCTTCTGTTTAGGTAACCTGATTTGCTCCCTCCCTTCATCCGTGTCCTAAAGCTTTGGTATTGGTTCCCACAAGTAATGGATGACGCCGTGGACCGGACACACCAATGTTGGAGAAAACAAAATTTATGCTTACCTGATAAATTACTTTCTCCAACGGTGTGTCCAGTCCACGGCCCGCCCTGGTTTTTTAATCAGGTTTGAAAAATTTTCTTTCTCTATACACTACAGTCACCACGGCACCCTATAGTTTCTCCTTTTTTCTCCTAACCGTCGGTCGAATGACTGGGGGGGCGGAGCCTGGGAGGGACTATATGGACAGCTCTTGCTGTGTGCTCTCCTTGCCTTTCCCTGTGGGGGAGGAGAATATCCCACAAGTAATGGATGACGCCGTGGACCGGACACACCGTTGGAGAAAGTAATTTATCAGGTAAGCATAAATTCTGTTTTTGTGATCTATCAGTCTGCATTTAGAGGTGTTTTGCGCCGCCCTTTTCTTTTCTTGTATTTGCATTAGTGATATCCAGACTCCAGTGCTGTGTCTTTTTGGGAAGCTGCAACACCTGTCTCATACACCCCTGTCTGATGTAAAGATCTTCTGATACTAACATATCCTTTTGTTGTGTTTGGTAAATCATTGTGGTGTATGTTCATTCATTTGTACTGTGTAATCATTTTCATTGTATGAGGTTCATTTGTAGCCATCTCATTTCCATTATTTATATGTCATTCCATACATTTGCATTGTATGTATGAGGTTTATTTTAAACTGTTTTATCATTTTTAATCTAACACCCTTTTCATGTACAGAGCGCTCTTTCTGTTTCACGCCTGAGCGTTTGGTTATTGTTACTTGGTAATGTGACCTGAATTTATAGGAAGCATTTTAAATTACTGGAAACAGCTTAAATAATGATTATTTCCTAAATCTGTAGCATTTTCAGTAACAGATATTACAATATTATTTGAAGGGTCAGTCTAGTCAAAGTTAAACTTTCATGATTTAGATAGGGCAAACAATTTTAAACACCTTTCCAAATTACTTTTATCAGCTAATTAGCTTTGTTCTCTTGGTATTCTTTGTTGAAAGCTAAACCTAGGTAGGCTCATATGCTAATTTGTAAGCCCTTTAAAGGGACATTATACACTAGATTTTTCTTTGCATAAATGTTTTGTAGATGATCTATTTATATAGCCCATACAGTTTGTTCATTTTTTTAAAAAATGTATAGTTTTTCTTATTTTAAAAAAACATTGTGCTGATTCTCAGACTCCTAACCAAGCCCCAAAGTTTTAGGAGAATACTGATGTCTACCTACTCCAGGTTGCCCCTGTTTGTGTAAAGGGTCTTTTCATATTCAGAGGAAGGGGGGAGGGGGGGTCTGTTTTCACTGGGTGTTCCAGTCAACCTAACCAAAAGAGCTAAACTGGGAGCTTCTAAGTAAGTTTTTAAAAGGTTTTATACTGGGTTTTTAGATCAGCATCTGTGCATATTATTATTTATAGTAGTGTCTATTACATGCAGTTATATTCAAATGGGTGTATACTGTCTCATTAAAGGGAAACTAAACCTATTTTTTTTTTTTATTTCATGATTCAGATAGAGCGTGCTATTTTAAGCAACTTTCTAATTTACGCCTATTATCAATTTTTCTTCGTTTTCTTGCTATCTTTATTTAAAAAAGAAGGCATCTAAGCTAAGAAGCCAGACAATTTTTGGTTCAGACCCCGGACAGTACTTGTTTATTGGTGCTGTCCAATCAGCAAGGACAACCCAGGTTGTGAACAAAAAATGGGCCAGCTTCTAAACTTACATTCTTGGTTTTCAAATAAAGATGGCAAGAGCATGAAGAAAAATTGATATTAGGAGTAAATTAGAAAGTTGCTTAAAATTGAACCATGAAAGAAAAAAAAAAATTGGGTTCAGTGTCCCTTTAAGGCTGCCTCTTATCTCAATGCATTTGACAGTTTTTCACAGCTAAAGGGCGTTAGTACATGTGCACCATATAGGTAACATTGTGCTCACTCCCATGGAGTTACTTATGAGAGGGCTCTGATTCACTAAAATGCAAGTCTTAAATAAATATAAATAAGGGGGCAGTCTGCAGAGGCTTAGATACAAGGTAATCACATAGGTAGCAAGTATATTAATATAACTGTGTTGGTTATGCAAAACTGGGGAATGGGTAATAAAGGGATTATCTATGTTTTTAAATAATACAAATTATGGAGTAGACTTTCCCTTTAATAGCCTTGTTGGTGACTCAGTAAGATATTTTCTATAGGTGTAAATGCCACAGGAGTAGGTTGTATACAAAAAAAGACTTTTTATAATAAGTCTCACATACAGTTTCTGACAGCTGGTACTGTAACGCATAGGTATGTGCTATGTGTGCGACTGTTCATTATCACCTTTTTGCTACACTATAAATGTGATACAATT
>NC_069507.1:30106733-30121733 GCF_027579735.1 Bombina bombina | reverse complement strand
TATTTTGTGATTGAGACAGAGGGGTTGGTTTATCATAGTGCGAGCGGACATGATACAATGTAGCGTATTATGACAGCATATGCTGTCGGCATTTATCATTGCACCAGCAGTTCTTGTGAACTGCTGGAGCAATGCCGCCCCCTGCAGATTTGCGCCAGCAGGGGGTGTCAATGATCGGGTTGATTTCTGTCCGTGGCCTCAGAGCAGGCAGGCAAGTTATGGAGCAGTGGTCTTTAGACCGCTGCTTCATAACATCTGTTTCCATATGGAGCTTGATAAATCGACCCCAGAGCATACTATTTTAAAAAAACATTTCCAATTTACTTATATTATCAAATTTGCTTCGCTCCCATGATAATTTGTGTTGAAGGGATACCTAGGTAGTCATCTGTAGCACTACATGGCAGGAAATAGCGCTGCCATCTAGTGCTCTAGCACATGGATACCATTCTTGCTAAACTCCTGCCATCTAGTGCTCTAGCACATGGATAACATTCTTGCTAAACTCCTGCCATTTAGTGCTCTAGCACATGGATAACATTCTTGCTAAACTCCTGCCATCTAGTGCTCTAGCACATGGATAACATTCTTGCTAAACTCCTGCCATCTAGTGCTCTAGCACATGGATAACATTCTTGCTAAACTCCTGCCATCTAGTGCTCTAGCACATGGATAACATTCTTGCTAAACTCCTGCCATCTAGTGCTCTAGCACATGGATAACATGCTTGCTAAACTCCTGCCATCTAGTGCTCTAGCACATGGATAACATTCTTGCCAAACTCCTGCCATCTAGTGCTCTAGCACATGGATAACATTCTTGCCAAACTCCTGCCATCTAGTGCTCTAGCACATGGATAACATTCTTGGTAAACTCCTGCCATCTAGTACTCTAGCACATGGATAACATTCTTGCTAAACTCCTGCCATCTAGTGCTCTAGCACATGGATAACATTCTTGCCAAACTCCTGCCATCTAGTGCTCTAGCACATGGATAACATTCTTGCTAAACTCCTGCCATCTAGTGCTCTAGCACATGGATAACATTCTTGCTAAACTCCTGCCATCTAGTGCTCTAGCACATGGATAACATTCTTGCTAAACTCCTGCCATCTAGTGCTCTAGCACATGGATAACATTCTTGCTAAACTCCTGCCATCTAGTGCTCTAGCACATGGATAACATTCTTGCTAAACTCCTGCCATTAAATTAAAGATTTACCCCCTCAAAAGAACAGTGCAAGTGGGCGGTGAGAAGGTAAGACAAGTAAACGATTAGCAGATTAAACCCCTAGGCCTCTATTTAACAAAGTCTGGCAGACCTGATCCGACAGTGCGGATCAGGTCTGCCAGACCTCGCTGAATATGGAGAGCAATACGCTCGCCGTATTCAGCATTGCACCAGCAGCTCACAAGAGCTGCTGGTGCAACGCCGCCCCCTGCAGATTCGCAGCCAATCGGCCACTCGCAGGGCATGTTAATCAACACGATCGTATTCGATTGGGTTGATTTCTGGTGGTCGCTGTCTGCCTCCTCAGAGCAGATGGACGGGTTATGGAGCAGCGGTCTTTAGAGCCTGAAGGCTCGCCAGAAACACGGGGCTTCAAGCTCCATATGGAGCTTGATAAGTAGCCCCCATGGTGTCTATATATGTTTACATATGTGTTTATATGTGTATATACTGTATGTCTGTAAATACATATATACACATATAAATACATATGTATAGGTGTGTGTGTATATATATATATATATAATATATATATATATAAATATATATATATATATATATATATAGTAGCAAAAAGAAAAAACTTGCACTCACTGGATCTTTTTCAAAAATCAGATTTATTGTGATAAATGTGTAACGTTTCGGAAAGTTTACATCCCCTTTGAGGTCTGAGGAAGGGGATGTAAAATTCCCGAAACGTTACACATTTATCACAGTAAATCTGATTTTTGAAAAAGATCCAGTGAGTGCAAGTTTTTCTTTTTGCTACTATGTATTTCACTAGCACCCTGGCAGATGAAGGAAGGTGAGCGTGCACATCGTTGCTATGATATATATATATATATATATATATATACACACACACATCTTTAGACATGTATATGTATGTATCTCTTTGATAAAGCCCTTTGCCTGGCTTTTTTTTCATATCTTTGAGCCCTTATAACTTGTTGTGTGCAATATTATTTTAAAATATTTTTTATTAGTGTTATTGTACTTTGTAATGCATTTTTGATTTGTTTTGTGCAATTTTTTTGTTTTGGAAAACAGTTAACCAGAGCTCTGGGGACGCGGTTAAAGGGACACTATACCCAAACATTTTCTTTCATGGTTAAGGTAGAGAATACAATTTTAAACAACATTCCAATTTACTTCTATTACCTAATTTGCTTCATTCTTTAGATATACTTTAATGAAGAAATAGCAATGCACTCAGTGAACCAATCACAGGAGGCATCTATGTGCAGCTACCAATCAGCAGCTAATAAGCATATCTAGATATGCTTTTCAGCAAAGAATATCAAGAGAATGAAGGAAAATAGATAATAGAAGTAAATTAGAAAGTTGTTTATAATTGTATGCTCTTTCTAAATCATGAAAGAAAAATTTTGGGTTTCATGTCCCTTTAAATATTCTAGCGTAAATTGCAATTGTTTTGAAGCAATCACATTTATTTTCAACTCAAAATACCAGTGGTAAACCCGACCAGCTGAAACATCCGTGATAAACCCCTTTTCATTTGGGTGTAACTGTTAGCGCTCCACTCATAATCTTTCCCAATATGTGTCCTGTTTGTTTGGGGTTTTTTTTCATTTATTGTTCTTCACAGGCAAATAAAATACTGGGCTGTCCCATTAAATACTGGACACCTGGAAGCCCTATTCACAATGTGTTTTCCCTGCTCAGGTGACGCTAATTCATTCCAGAGTGGCACTAGCAGATGTTGAACTGCAACCCAGTGTCCGACAAGCCGTTAAAGATATCCTCTTGAAAAAAGGGGTCAGGCTGATTTTGGGTACGTATTTCTGTTTGACCCTTGTAATAAAACTATACATTTATGTACATTACATAAATGAAGCTAAACTACAACGTGTGCTCATCACTGTACACCTGATATGTATTCAGATGTTGTCCCTAAAACGTTTCTCTGCCAGCTGTAAATGATGCAGCTAGTACTTTATTGTCTTATTCCCCAGTATCTTCCCCTATAGTTACCAACAATACATTTTATTTGTCAAAAGTACACTGAATTTCATAAAACACCTATTTTATGCACAAATATAATCAATAAGAACTACATTTAGATCACATTCTGTTTTTTAACAAGGCAGGAAGGGTTCTGCTTTACAGATGGCTGCCTAAAGGATTTTTCTTTAGCACCATGCAGCACTCAGTGTTTCCTCTAAAGCTACATTTTGTGAGCGGCCCAGCAGTGAAACAGTTAATTTGTGAACTGCTGCAGTTAGTAAAGACTACACAATGCAGACTGCAAGGTATGGTTCCCTTATTAACTGCTTCACTGCTGGGTCGCTCACAAAATGTGACCTTAGAGGGAACACTGCAACTGTAAATAAGGCCTATTGAAATAATCTGTTGCAAAAGTTACTTTACAGGGCTCAGGAGGATCCTTTTAGTAAAAAAATACTTTGCAATGCTGTGAATGAACTCCAGAGAATTCCTCTAGAAAATAAAACAGGTTGTAAATGTTTGGGGGGTTTTTTGTAGAAAGAAAAGGCTGTTTCATCTTTCTAATAAAAAGGTGGTTTGCTCTCAAAAAACACTTATATTCAATAAATATGGATTTTACAAGCTAGACAAAAAGGTTTTGTTATACTTTGCATTTAAACTGCCTATAATATGTCTTATGCATAAGATTAATGCTTATAAAACTATAATGGTCTAGATTATGAGTGAAGCGCTATTTTAACGTGCACCCGGTAAGGGGCAAATGTGCCAGTTTACAGGCGCACGTCATATAACCAGCCTTTAAAATTTCCCCCAAAATAAAGTGTAAAGTTAATTTCTAAAAAAAAAATATGAGCATCTTTATTATTATTCTTTTAATAACTGCACAAAGCAATTATAAGGGGTTAAAGGGAGTGGGTGTGGGATGTTATAAAAAAAAAAGGTCTATAGGTACTGTGTATTATACTGTAAATATATATGTATATGAATATACATATATATATGTGTTTAATGTGTGTGTACATATATATTTATGTGTTTATATGTGCATGTACATATATGTTTATATGTGTTTATATGTGCATGTACATATATGTTTATATGTGTTTATATGTGCATGTACATATGTTTATATGTGTTTATATGTGCATGTACACATATAAACACATAAATATATGTATATTCATATACATATATATTTTAAATTTGCTTCCCAATGCTGCTCGACTTACCCCCTAGACTGATCTAGGTTATTTACCATGTCTGACGGCATCAGAATAAGGCTCCAATTGTGAGCGCAATGCTTCCAAGCAATGCGAGAGTGAGGTCGGGTTTGCATTGCGCCTCACTTGTAATACTAGGAAATAGGTAGGTTCTGGAGGGATTGGTGGCTACTCACATATGCCTCTTGTCATTGGCTCACCATATACTATTGCAGTTGAACTAATGTGATTTCTTTATATATAATTACACAGGTCAAAGAGTTTCCAACCTGGACAAGGTGGTTTTAAATGTGACTCAGGAAAATATAGAACTGGTTTTGGACAAGGATCCTGAAATAGTGTCAGCTAATCTGATCCTCTGCTGCACAGGGCTGAAGATCAATTCATCCAGCTACATCAGCACTTTTGGTAAGGGCACATGTGGAGGGAAGCCGTTCCGTAAAGGCATACCTAGGTATTCTGGGTGTAGCTATTAATGAGCTCTCACATGCCAGCAACTGACCATATCCATACTGAGCAAAGCTGTGGCAGTTTTTTTTAAAGGCACTTGTGCTCAGGTAACAATAGTATAAAATCTTTTTATGTTTCCCTTTTTCCTTACAAAGTTGAATATTAAAGTGTCAGTAAACTTTAAAAATAATGTTATATAATTCTGCACATAGTGCAGAATTATATAACGTTATATTAGCCAAACATTCATTTCTAAAACCTAATATTCCCTATTAGCAGGTCTGTGAAACAGCGCTTTTTTTTTTTTTTTTTAAATAATAGGGAATATTAGGTCTTAGAAATGTTTGGGTAATATAATGTTATATAATTTTGCACTATGTGCAGAATTATATAACATTATTTTTAAGGTTTACTGTCCCTTTAATTGCATCAATGAAACTGAGTCATGAGACACCTAGTGGTAGTTTATGTATAATGCACTGAAGGCTTTATCAATGATTTATAGTATAGCGACTTTAGTCTTGTTTTATAACTGGGCGTTTAACTTTATATTATGAAATGTTTTTAACTGTAAATTTCCAATTATATGGTTTATACTCAAAGCCAGGATCATTTTGACCACATTTTAATTAATCAGATTTTGCTTTTCAAAAGCTTGTTACGTTTGGTTACATTTCTTATAGGCACTGCAAGTAGAAGCGCATTGTCAGATATACTGTATACAAAATATTTGCTTATAAGTGAGTCTTAGGAGCCGAGTTATCAACAGTCTGTCTGACATGATCCGCTCAACGTACGCTGTCGGCATTTAACATTGCACAAGCAGTTCTGGTGACCTGCTTGTGCAATGCCGCCCCCTGCAGTTTCGCGGCCAATAGGCCGCTAGCAGGGAGTGTCAATCAACCGGATCGTACGCAGTCGGGTGGATTGATGAACACAGCCTCAGATCCAGTGGACCAGTTAAGGAGCAGCGGTCCTAAGACCGCTGCTTCATAACAGATGTTTCCGGCGAGCCTGAAGGCTTGCGCGGAAACAGGGGCCCTTAATAAATCGGCCGCTTATGCTCAATATTAAAAACTCCCTGTGTAGGTTTTTCAATTAACCAATAATAACAAATCTTTTTTTTTTTGTTTGTTTAAATAATCTTTATTGAGGTTTAGTTATTGGCATACAAACAATGAATTGTATGATTTTTGTGATAAGTGAACCATAGTTTTGTTTTGATTTTCATGTCACTTTAAACATGATGTAATATAGGTGCAGACTGGTATCTCCTATGTGGTTATAACTAGACACTGTTACAATATTGTGTTATTCAGGCGAGTGTGTTGCAAGTGATGAGAGTCTGAAGGTTAACGAGTATTTACAAGTGGAAGGTTATCCAAATGTTTACGCCGTTGGTGACTGCGCAGATTTGAGAGAACTCAAGATGGCTTTTCATGCCAGCAACCACGGAAAGCTGGCTGTGACTAATATCCTCAACAGTCTGACAGAAAAGCCACTTAAAGCATACAAACCAGGTACCAATGAGATTTTACCGTTTGGTTACACAGCATGAATTTGTTAATAGAAAGCGTAAAATGCACAAGTCTCTCTCTGTCACGTTCTCATGCGATTTTCCTGGGTTCACAAATTCATAGCACATATGGGATCAAAGAACATCTAAGTGTAAGATAGCAGGGCCTATTATCACAGTTTATGTTGTGTGCTTTGCATTGGGGTTATAGTCCATCTATTTTACATATACCTGTTTTGAAGGGGTTAATAAGTAATTTCTCAGGTTTAAGAAATGTATTTGAAGCACATATGGCATAACATTGGTGGCTTTGGACAACAAGTTGCTCAGTGCCTAGGGCAGCGCAAAAACCTAAATGTGTATCTGTAACCAGGGCCGGATTTACCATTAGGCAGAATAGGCATGTGCCTACAGGCACCTTCCATAGAGGGCGCCTGTCTCTTTGCTCCATATACCTTTTCTGCACACCTATGCGGCTCTCCCCTCACTCACCGTAGTAGATAACTTTGCCCTAGACCAAGATGGCCGCCATGCTGGCCAGTCCGGTCCGTTTCTCCAGTGAATGCGGACAGAGTAGACAGAGCGGCCTGAGACTAAGTGTATGGGGGTTGGCTCTTTTATGGGGAGTGACAGTGAGTGACTATTTGTGCGCTATTACAGAGCGCTCTGAGTGCACGGTGGGCATGTATCAGCTGCAGCAGCTGCGCTATCAAAATGACAGATTGTACAGTCAGAGGGCGGCCTTTCCTATAAAATACCATAGGTATAAATATTATTGCTAAAATGCAAAATGCCAGGGCTGTTGCACAGGATAAACACACTTTAAAAAAAACAACTGACCCTTGGTTGATTGTGCACATTGCAGGCTTGGTCAACAAAGTTTCTAAATAAAGCCCCCGTCTAGACAACCTGAACTTTTCTTGTATAAATATACAAGAAACTATACATCTGGTACATTTACACCCTTAGCTGAGACACACAATAGACTATATTATTTGTGCAAAGAAATTACTATTAAAGGGACACTAAAGACCTCTTGATTTTGTGAATTTTTTTTACTTCTCCTATGGCCTGGGTTTTCTTCCAAGTTATTTAAAGAAATAGCTGGTTTCAGTGATGTATTTAGGTTTTGTGCTGTCCTAGGCGCTGAAAATTCTGCTGCCCCCCCCCCCAAGCTTTTACGCCTTTTTTTCCATAATATTTTATGGTCAGGGAGTAATGTGAATTTTTTTTTATGGCATTTCCAAAATAAATGTTCACACACACAGTCACATACACATAAACTGTATATACATATGCACATACGGACATATACAAACAAACACACACACATCTATCTGTTGCTGCAATATACATAACCCCCCCCCCACACACACAGTCACATAAACTGTATATACATATGCACATACAGACATATACAAACAAACACACACACATCTATCTGTTGCTGCAATATACATAACCCCCCCCCACACACACACACACAGTCACATAAACTGTATATACATATGCACATACAGACATATACAAACAAACACATCTATCTGTTGCTGCAATATACATAACCCCCCCCCCACACACACACACACACACAGTCACATAAACTGTATATACATATGCACATACAGACATATACAAACAAACACACACACATCTATCTGTTGCTGCAATATACATAACCCCCCCACACACACACACACAGTCACATAAACTGTATATACATATGCACATACAGACATATACAAACAAACACACACACATCTATCTGTTGCTGCAATATACATACCCCCCCCCCACACACACACACACAGTCACATAAACTGTATATACATATGCACATACAGACATATACAAACAAACACACACACATCTATCTGTTGCTGCAATATACATAACACCCCCCCCCCACACACACACACACACAGATTTCTTGAAACAATACTTTCCCAAGCACAATACTAAGTGCTGAGAGCCAACATAACTAAAGGTTAGCTAGATGAATAACGGAACATTTCAGAGCTACCTCTAAACTGTAAGCTCCATAGACAGTCTCTTATTTCCCCTTAGAATGTAAGCTCTTTGGGCAAAATCTCCCAATATTTGCCTGTATAATACTTCTAAAATAACTGTTTGTTTCTTACAAATATAGCCACAAAAATCTCCCAATCTGCTGCCCTAGGCAAGTGCCTCATTTGCCTAGGCCAAAATACACCCCTGGCCGGTTTATACACTTTGAAGTGTTTTAAAGCAAACCTAAGTTACAGAATGTTTAATATCCATTTAAGTAATATTTGTCAAAACAAAAATACAATGGCAAAACTATTTCTAAAAAAAAAGAATTTGTATTTTACTAATAAAGTTACATTTTGTTGAATATATGATAGTAATGATTCATTGTAAAATCCTGTCACCTCTGTAGGATCAGTGTCTATGCTGTTGTCAATGGGACGAAACGACGGTGTCGGCCAAGTGAACGGATGTCATGTGGGTCGTTTCTTTGTAACCATGGTTAAAAGCAAAAACATATTTGTTCAGAATAGCTGGAAGGATATGGGACAGCAAATGCCCAAATAAACAAGGAAAGAGGGGACAGGCTTCCTCAAAAATACAATCTTCCCACATTCTTCTAAGCGTCATAATGAAAACATAAGAATGTGAAGTTTCTTCTAGCAGCTAAATAGTAATGCTGCAGTACCAGTAGCTCCAATTCAAAGCATAGCTCCATTCACAAAATGATAGGAATCAATGACATATAAGTAAAACGTCCAATTTATTAGTAACAGTTAAAACACAGTTCAGCAGATCTCACTGAGCCCAGCCGCATCATCTAACGCATTTCGATGGCGCTTTGTCAAAGATAATGGTTACCATTCTGAAAGCCTTCAACATTTAAACCTCCCTCGTCCGTTCATTCCGATGCCCACCGGAAGTGACTTGTCTATGTATAATAAAGACATAATTACCAGATCACACGTAAACAACAATACCTCAACATAAAAGATGTAGACTTCTACCCAGCACACCTGGTCTTCTACCCAACGTATCTGAAACCAGCATGGAGTTCTCCAAATCTGCACCAAGTTGCATCACTCAGGTTATACCTACGGTTACACATCCAGTATTTGTATTACAGCTACTAATCTGTACATCTGAGTCATAATCTTGATCCATGTAAAGTACGCTACAGGGACAGTAAAAAAAGCCTACAATTTAAAAAATAAACTTTGCAATGTACTTCTCTTGCTATCTTATGTTGAAACTTTCTATGAGAGCATACTGAGGTACTCTCAGGAGCGTGCACATAATTTGAGCTCTATATGGTACTTGTGTTTGCAACAATGTTATAACAGAAAAAGGGTTGTTGCCATATTGGTCCCACAGAGAACATTCCTCTAGTAGATTGTGATACCTTTTTAATGGGCCAACAAAATCGTTTGTGCTTTTTTTTCTTCATAAGTTTTCAAGACCTCTCAGGTCTCTTCTTCAGATGTTGGTCTTTATCTGAAGAAGAGACCTCTGAGGTCTCTAAAGCTTATGGGAAACAACAATGTTATAACAATACACTGTATGTATAAAAACGTTATACATACAGTGCTCATGCCACGTGCACACATCTGTGCCTACCTTTGTGTGCGGTCATGGAAAAGAGCATAGGACACTAGGAAAAACAAATTTGACAAAAGTGTATGTGAAATTTTTGTTGTTCCTTTTTTTACTATTGCTTTATGCATATTTAAATGCCAATATTTACATACTCTGTTATATGTAAGACATTGCTTATTGTTTGTATTATATGCAATTCAGATACCATGGTCTTTTAATGTTTTGTAATAATAAACTGAAAGTTTTTTTGGATAATGTAAACTCTTTGAATAATAAATACATATTGTAAAGATATAACATATTATTATACTTATATTTAAATTGATCTGGATATCTGGGCAAATCCGGATATTTTGTGTTGCACTTTAACACTAATAAAATCTGGTGCCAAAAATTAGTAAAATGCTACTGTCTGCAGCCATTTGTTTCTGAAACCAATGCAAATTCATTCACACGTCTACTATCAACCTTATTCATGATTTAATTTTACTTACTGGTGGTAGTTTAAATGCAAAACTGAAAATAGTATTAATATTATTAATATTTTTATCAAACATTGTTTTGGAAATATGAGTAGAAATAGTCAGCTTTGGTGACGCATTTAGGTTTTGTGCTGCCGTAGGAGCATTACTAAGTTACTAACATTTACCTGACAATGATTGTTGGTTTCTTGCTCAGAAACTGCAGTGCTTGCAGCTCCAAAGTGGGGCTTTAACTATGTGTTTAACTAGACATCCCAACTGTCCCTATTAAAGATCTTACAAAATCTCAAAGACAAGCATTAAGAGAACTTACCAGTAATTCTGATATCATCATAAAACAATCCAATAAGGGCGGAAATGTAGTATTTATGGACCATGATTTCTATATTAGACAGGTAAAACAACTGTTGGATGATCCATTACAGTATGTAATAGTAACTCAACAGACTTTTCAAAAGTATTGTGATGAGCTTGGTTTTATGTTGACTGATGCAAGGATGTCTGGTTAAAAATCTAAAAAAGAATTTGACTTTATGTTCAATTCATTCCCTGTTATTCCAATGTTTTATTGAATTCCAAAACTGCACACAAATTTAAAACAACCTACCTGTAGGCCCATAGTCTCGGGAATGGGGAGCCCAACTGTAGACACTTTTTTTTAAACCATTTTTACCTACTTTGAGTTCTTATGTGCAGAACACGAATGATGTCCTGCGCAGACTTAATGTAAAGATCAGTGATAAGATCCTCTTTGTAGCTTTAGATGTAGAATGTATCTACTCCTCAATTCCACATGAAGTAGGTCTGGCAGCTGCCAGATACTTCTTGGAATGGAGAGGACCTGAATTTCAGCAACATACTGAGCTGGTATTGAAACTCCTTAACTTTATTTTAATAAAATAACATATTTTCATTTGATGGAAGATTCTATCAGCAAATTAGGGGCACCGCCATGGGTACCACATGTGCACCCACCTATGCTTGTTTACATCTTGGCCACTGGGAACTACGAGATGTGTTTCGTGGTATGTCAGAGTGGGTGGACACACATGTGGTCCTATGGCTGCGCTACGTGGATGACATCCTCATTTTATGGGATGGCAGTGTAGAAGAAGTGGAGGTCTTTGTGGCAGAATTAAATAAGAATCCCTATAACATTTTTTTGACTCACCAAGTAAGTAAAGAATCAATAACATTTTTAGATTTAAAAATTCAAAAATATAATGGAGCAATACATACTGAAGTATACCTTAAAGACAATGCCACTATTAGTTTACTCCATGCCACGAGCCACCATCCAAATAAATTAAAGGATGACATTCCAGTGGGAAAGTTTCTACATCTTAAACAAAACTGTTCCACTGAAGCCGCCTTTGAAAGACAAGTAGGCAAGCTAAAATCTCTAAGATTTAGAGAAAGGGGATACTCAAATAGAAGTATAAAAAAGGCCTGGGTGAGAGCGCGTACTACAAATAGACAAAATATGCTTTATGGTGCGAAATGCAAAGAAAAGAATGAAGCAAAAATGGCGCATCTAATAACCTCTTATAATTGTCATTGGGGTAAAATACAGCACATAATGCGAACACATTGGACCATTGTGCACACTGATAAAGTGTTTAGTCAGTTCCTCTTCCCTAACCCTTTGTTAACTGCAAAAAGAGCAGTAAGCCTCAGGGATAGCCTAGTACATTCTGAATTTAAAAGAAGAATGTCCCACGAAAATCAGCTTAGTAGCCATTATTGATGTCGCGAATAGTTCGCCGGCGAATAGTTCCCGGCAAACATATGCGATGTTCGATCTGCCCCCTATTCATCATCATTGAGTAATACTTTGACCATGTACCTCACAGTCAGCAGGCACATTCCAGCCAATCAGCAGCAGACCCTCCCTCCCAGACCCTCCTACCTCCTGGACAGCATCCATTTTAGACTCATTCGGAAGCTGCATTCTTAGGGAGAGGAGGGACAGTGTAGCTGCTGCTGATTGAATAGGGAAATTGATAGCTAGGCTAGTGTATTCAGTGTCCACTACAGTCCTGAAGGACTCATCTGATCTCTGCTGTAAGGACAGCACCCCAAAAAGCCCTTTTTAGGGCTAGAACATCAGTCGTTTTTTTTTTTCCTGTGTAATCTAATTGCAGTTGCCTGCCTGCGTGTGTGTCAGGCTCACAGCGTATACTGTGCCCACTTGCCCAGTGGCACCACTCATATCTTGTTTAATAGTAGTGTAAGTGTACATTTAAAAAAAAAAAAAAAACTTTTTTGACTGTGAAACATCAGTCTGCTTTTTTGTGTTAGGCTCACAGCGTATACTGTGCCCACTTGCCCAGTGCCACCACTCATATCTTGTTTAATAGTAGTGTAAGTGTACATTTAAAAAAAAAAAACTTTTTTGACTGTGAAACATCAGTCTGCTCTTTTGTGTTAGGCTCACAGCGTATACTGTGCCCACTTGCCCAGTGCCACCACTCATATCTTGTTTAATAGTAGTGTAAGTGTACATTTAAAAAAAAAAACTTTTTGGACTGTGAAACATCAGTCTGCTTTTTTGTGTCAGGCTCACAGCGTCATATCTTGTTTAATAGTAGTGTAAGTGTACATTAAAAAAAAAAAAAAAACTTTTTGGACTGTGAAACATCAGTCTGCTTTTTTGTGTCAGGCTCACAGCGTATACTGTGCCCACTTGCCCAGTGCCACCACTCATATCTTGTTTAATAGTAGTGTAAGTGTACATTAAAAAAAAAAAAAAAAAACTTTTTGGACTGTGAAACATCAGTCTGCTTTTTTGTGTCAGGCTCACAGCGTATACTGTGCCCACTTGCCCAGTGCCACCACTCATATCTTGTTTAATAGTAGTGTAAGTGTACATTAAAAAAAAAAAAAAACTTTTTGGACTGTGAAACATCAGTCTGCTTTTTTGTGTCAGGCTCACAGTGTATACTGTGCCCACTTGCCCAGTGCCACCCCTCATATCTTGTTTAATAGTAGTGTAAGTGTACATTTAAAAAAAAAAAACCTTTTTGGACTGTGAAACATCAGTCTGTTTTTTGTGTCAGGCTCAACTATGTAATTTTCCGTGGGAGTTTTGCCATGGATCCCCCTCCGGCATGCCACAGTCCAGGTGTTAGTCCCCTTGAAACAACTTTTCCATCACTAATGTGGCCAGAAAGCGTCCCTGTGGGTTTTAAAATTCGCCTGTCAATGGCGGTTCGCCCAGTTCGTCCATTCGCAAACTTTTGCGGAAGCTCGCGTTCACGAACACAAAATGTTATGTTCGCAACATCACTAGTAGCCATTAACAGAGAGTAGGGTGTCACCCATGTGGCAAGTGTGCCTATTGCAGTAGTATACAGTAAAACAAAACTTTGGCACTAATCCACATAAAATGTTTAAATTAGACAATGGATAACTTGCAACACATCAGGGCTCATTTATTTATTGTATTGCTCTTGCCCCAGATATTATGTTGGTAAAACTGGGAGGGAACTCAAAGATAGAGCTAAAGAGCATAGAAAAGACATCAAGCAATAAGATACAGATAGTCCATATTTAAATTTAATTTTATATTCATATGATATTAACTGTACTTTCAAATCACATTGGAGGTCATACTATTAGTTCCCAACACACATACATATGTATTATTAGCCGTTTAAGAGACCATTAGATTGTACAAACCAAGTACACATCAATACAATCAACTTAGATTTTAGCGCTGGTGATTTTCTTCTTTACACTCACATATATATATGTCTGTATTGTGTGTGCATGTTTGTGTGTATATACTCTCTCTCTCTCCCTATATATATATATATATATATATATATATATATATATATATAATATATATATATAATATATATATATATATATATATATATATATATAATATATATATATATATATACACAGGGCCGGTGCTAGACTATTTTGCGCCCTAGGCAAAACCAGCTACTTGCCCCCCCCCCCCCACACACACACACACACAAAAAAAAACCTCCCCTGCATATGAAAAGACCCAATATACAAACAGAAGCAGTCTGAAGTCTGTATACATTAGTATACATCTAAAACTTTGGGGCTTGGTTAGGAGCCTGAAAATCGGGACACTGTTATTTAAAAATAAGCAAAACTACACATTTTTACAAAAACATATCAAGATGGGCAATATAAATGGATCATCTACAAAACATTTATGCAAAGAAAAATCTAGAGTACAAAAATTTAAATCACATACAACACTGGTGAGTGAGATGTTTTTAATCACCAGATACACTGCGTAACCACAGGCACCACAAGCCTAGCCTCACTGCTTATTACCTCAGCTGAGCTCGCTGCTTCCCTCTAAGATCCCTCTCACTCTTCCTGCGCACGCAGCTGCTGCTGGGAATCTGGGTGGGAGGAAGCAAGCGATGAGTGTCAGAAAGTGCAGAGAGGGAGATTGCAGCATCATCATCTGAGGCCCACCCCAGCCCTGTTAATTATTCATCCCACCCCCTGACCCCGGCCGGATCAGTCACTCACCAGT
>NC_069507.1:30049233-30091733 GCF_027579735.1 Bombina bombina | reverse complement strand
GGCTCAATCGACTTAACAGCAGTCCATACAGCTTAGTTATAGCAATATATATGCAAACTGGGATAACAAAGAATAATGTCTCAATCCATATCTCTTGAGGACAAACTGAAGACTTGAAAAAGGTATAAGCTGTTTTGTCAAATTTATATGTTAAATCTCACAATGTCCTGTAATCTTGAATTACTGCAAACGAAGAACACAGTGGGAAAAAAGAAATCAAAAACAAAAGTTCTTGACGGAGGTGCGCCCACGGTGACGGAAGCGAAAATCAGTTGAAACAATCCAATGTAAGGCCGCTCTTCTGTAGCGTATGTCGACGGTTAGAAAATCTGTGGTGGGGAAACAGGAAGGCGCCAATAGGGTGATAACGTAAAGGACCCTGACATGTAAGTATAAGGAAAAAGGGTACTCACAAGCAGGCGGCACTTGAACCGTGCCTAACCAAGCGGGCCGGGACCTCAGCGTCGCCCGGAAGACTCACAACGGCAACAACCAATCCTCGAGCCGGACCAAGTTCCCGTGTGGCCAATCAGGAACGCTGGATGCTAACACACCCTCCTCTTCGTATGCCGATTCCGAACACTGGCAGAAGGGTAGGAGATAGAGATATACTGTGTATGGCTCTCCCGAATACCGAGAGTTAGATTAACACAAGCCAACAAACTGGATAGAGGAAGGAGCAAACTCCAGCAAAGTTACTTAAACCAATTTATTTAAAAAAATGTTTAAAACAATTTATTTTTAATAAATTGGTTTAAGTAACTTTGCTGGAGTTTGCTCCTTCCTCTATCCAGTTTGTTGGCTTGTGATAATCTAACTCTCGGTATTCGGGAGGAGAGCATACACAGTATATCTCTATCTCCTACCCTTCTGCCAGTGTTCGGAATCGGCCATACGAAGAGGAGGGTGTGTTAGCATCCAGCGTTCCTGATTGGCCACACGGAACTTGGTCCGGCTCGAGGATTGGTTGTTGCCGTTGTGAGTCTTCCGGGCGACGCTGAGGTCCCGGCCCCGCTTGGTTAGGCACGTTCAAGTGCCGGCCTGCTTGTGAGTACCCTTTTTCCTTATACTTACATGTCAGGGTCCTTTACGTTATCACCCTATTGGCGCCTTCCTGTTTCCCCACACAGATTTTTCTAAACGAAGAACAAACTGTAAACTTGAAAAAACTTAAAAAAAATAAGCTGTTTGCCACACTGTGTAATGGGTCACACAATATATTATACTGAATTGCTGTGAAGCAGTGCTAATTTATTTTGTGCATTTTCTGCTTGTTTTACAGTTAGAGTATGCTTGAGCTCCCCCCTTTTTCCCTTAGATTGCCCGGTACTCCCTAGCTAAAAGTTTGGTTGCTGGCACGTCGGATACACGTCCCTTTTATTCTCAGGGTGCCATGAAAAACACTCGCTGCCTTTACAGTGCTTTTATTAGTTTGGCTACTATACTTGTGCATGTGGGTGCGTATTGTAGGGGATTTTCTTTACATTGCGCATGGTGCTGCATACTGTCTTAAATATTAAGGGGCATATTTCAACCGCGCCTTACTTAAATTCCAAGTTTATTGTGCTTGACTGTAAGGGGAGAAGCTATGTGAGATCCGGGGGCGGGGTTAACCTTCCCGCCGCTGGTCCTTTTTTGGCGCGATATCGCTCTATGCTAGATCAGTGGGCCTATATATATATATGTTGCATTTAGTTAGTAAAAAAATAAATTAGTATATCCTTGCGGATTAAGGGGATGTTGATGATATTCCTTATGCTATTCCTTACCGCTATGCTACCAGGAGGTTTTCTCTTTCAGAAGGGATTTTTTTTCATTTTTTGTGTTTTATCTCATTCTTAGTTTGGACCAATAAGGGGATATACATATTATATACAGTATAATTGTCGCGTTATTACTAATTCTCTGGTGTGCTGGTTTCCCTCTCTGTTCTGCCTTCAGAGCTTAGAACAGTTTTTCTAGGATTCATTTGTTTTGTCTGCCATCTAGTGGTGGTTAAAGGTATGTTGCTTATAGTCAGTTTAGCCTAAATAATTAAATTTTCTTGATTCGGATGTGGCTGAAATCCTAAACAACTTTCTAGTGGAAGTTTATCATTGGATTTGCTTTGTTCCCTTGCTGGTAATGTTGAAAAGCTAAACCCTAGGTAGACTCAAACTGATTTTCTAAACTGTTGGAACCGCCTCTTAGCTCAGAGCAATTTGAAAGTTCGGCACAGTTAGACAGAACTAGTTGACGTGTTTCATTTAGATAACATTGTGCTTACTCCCATGGAGGTATTTAGGAGTCTGCAATGAGTGGTCAATCTGCATGTCTGTCAAAGCACTGAGATAAGGGAGCAGACTGCAGAGGTTTAGATACAAGGTAATCACAGAGGTAACACATTTTATTCCTGTGTTGTTTTTTTTGCAAAACTGGTGAACAAGTATATGATGTGATGTAAATATCTTTCTATAAATTTATAGGATTTAATATATACATTGGACAAGTGGTCCATACCACCATTTCTCGTAGGACAATTATCATTCTCTAAGGTTTTCCACTTTATTCCTCTGAAGGATGTGTATCATGATATGGTGAATATTCTTTCATTGTACTGAGTATGGGAGTGCATGTGTTACAATCTCTTTCATAACAAAGGGAATCACAGCACTGTCGGTGGCACCATTACTTATGTTATGTAGTATAAAGTGACACTAATAGGGTACAATTTTATCATTAGCCAAGCGGGTTGTAGATCGCCTTCCTAAGGGCAGACTGCAGCAGTGAAACTTTGTGCGGACACTCTACACGTTTTGATCTCTAAAAAAAGTTACCTTGTGTACAGACTAGCTTTATAGCACTGCAAACTCTGTTGGTGCTTTGCATATACTTGATGATGTAGATAATATTATATTATAGATATATATGTGTATGGCGATAGGATACCGCCCTCTTTCGGAGATGACTCAGATCTTGCATTGCAACTGCTACTGATATTACTGTTTTTGAGATCACTAATATGATTGTTATATTCCCTCTGGTGAAGAGTTTTCCGGGTCTGCGTCAGATCCTATTGGTAGTATTTTACATACTTTTATCTTGAAGGGACATTTTACTCAGTGTGTTTCCTACCTTTGGTTTTTCCCAGTGGTCCACGCTGCCTGGTGGGATGTATTGAATTGTCACAAGTATTTTAATTACCCTTATATAGGCAGATGTAAAGGGGTATTTCCACTATAGTATACCCAACCATTCTTAAAGTTGGCATCAAGGCCAAACTGTGTTGACATAGCTTGTAGTGGACACACTTCCAGTGGGGTAAGGAGGAGATGGGGTAATAAAGTGTTAATTTCACATTGTTCTCTACAAGTATTGGTGATCAGTTTCTGGGCAATAGGTACACAATGTGATACTGTAATGAGATCTGATTATACCTACAGATATAAGATAAAGACATGTATATGTACACAATGTGATAAAGTAATGGGATCTGATTATACCTACAGATATAAGATACAGACACATGTATATGTACACAGTGTGATACTGTAATGAGATCTGATTATACCTACAGATATAAGATAAAGATATGTATATGTACACAGTGTGATACAGTAATGAGATCTGATTATACCTACAAGCTCGACCCATTTATTTGGTTGTGGCTTTAATACATGGTATTAGCTGGTTCATGTACGTAAATAAGCCCTAAAAGGAGCAAATTTAATACTTGTTATCCTGTATGGTTTTCTGTTTGCCTTGCCTGCCAATACCCTTGCCTGTCATGCATCTGGGATAATTTTATGGAATGGCTGAAGATTGTGGGGATACCTAGCATTGTTCAGTCGGAAGGCCTGCCGTCAGTGATTATTTTCTTAGTATTATTATTGTGTCTCTCGGAATGGAGTGCAGAGCACTGGGGTCAAAGGTGGAATTTCAGACAGAGATGAGGTCCACCCGGGAGTCTGCTATGGTCACGCTAAAGACTTTGCAATTTGCTGGGGAAACTAAAATTTTCCGCCGTATTATCCATGGCTGAAGAATTTTTTCAGTTAATGGCATTGGCAGCAGCTGAGGTGTAGCAGCCTCATCATTTTATTATTCTTTAAAGGGTGCCAAACGGTGGCCTAATTTGGGCGTTTTTTATCTTGATTTTAACGGATCTGCAATGATTCAGGTGCCCAGATTTCTTGGGAGGAGTGGGGACTGACCGGCTGAAAGGGTAGGTGTTGGTGCAGGCTTTGTAGTGCACGCCTAAATGTCCAGCAAAATGGAAGGAGGTAGAATTGGTGATTTAGTTTTCTTGAGTTATTCCAGTGCTGGTGGCCATGTTTGTGTGGGTGGATTTGTTTGAGTACGGGTCAGTGTTGTCCACACTGACAACAGGGGGGTGGTGTCAGCAGGGATATAGTATCCGCTCCCCCCCACCCCTAATCACACGGTCATCGAATTGTTGAGGGCAGTTGGGTTGCAATGGCTGTGTTTCCATGGGTTGGTGGGAGCAAAGCACATCTCTGGTTTTTTATAACTCACTGGCCAATGCCTTTTCAAATTTCTGGTGGCATCGCTCCTTGGAGTTCTCGCCATGGGCGAACAGAGTGGGGAAGAGTATTCCCGGTGTGGATGGGGTGCCTTGGTACAGATGGCCAGCCCATTTTGTGAGGTCTTCAATAGCACGAAAATGTGGTTTCCCTATGAAAAAGTTTGAGCGGAATGGAATGGCTTGCATGTTGCCGCTGGTGGTGGATTACGCTGAACTGTTCCAGTCTATGGGGGTACTAGTGGTCCAGGCCGGGGTAATGATTTAGGTTGCTTGCCTCAGGGAAGCCTGGTGAGTAAGATTAAGGTGGTTTGGAGAAATTTTCAGGGGGCTTTTCCAGGGTTTAACCGTTGTATGGTCTACCATGGTTACGAGATTGGTTGGAGGGCGGAATGGCTCCATTATAGACTTACCAGGAGGATGGAGGTGAACAAGCTGGTTGCAGCTTTATGCGTGGAGTACAATGTGTGGTGGTGCATCAGTGATTGGAGGATGAGAGTACTGGTGAATTTTTATTTGCAGGTTGGTGTACACCTTAATGTCTCAGGTTTAAGGTAGTTTCTCTTGGGGCTCCGATAGATTTTGGTATCTTTGGCGTGAGGGGTGGCAGGCTGGTCTGCATGGCAGTCAGTCCAGTCTTTGGTGGGTGCTAGTTCCCTCACTTCTGCAATTGGACAATGGCCATAAGTGAATGGGTTAATCTCCCCACGGGGTGGGAGATCAGGTTAAGTAGCTTCTTGGACACGGGGTTCCTTGGAGCTTGGTCGTTTTAAAGAAATAACGGACTTATTTAAGTCCAGGTGAATTTATACACGGCCTGGTCAACAGGAAAAGGGAGATTAATGAATTAAGTTTGGGAGCTAGCATCTTCAGAGTTAATGGATTTTTATATGGTTCAAAGATTTATTGATTTGGTGTTTTAAATTTGTTATTTAATAAACAGGCTGTGGCCAGTATTTTTACAAAGCAACAAGTGTCTGTGTATTTTTTAATTGTTGGATGATTTAAAGGGACAGTCTAGTCCAAAAAAAAAAACTTTCATGATTCAGATAGGGCATGTCATTTTAAACAATTTTCCAATTTACTTTTATCACCATTTTTCTTTGTTCTCTTGGTATTCTTAGTTGAAAGCTTAATCTAGGAGGTTCATATGCTAATTTCTTAGATCTTGAAGGCCGCCTCTTAAGAATGTATTTTAACAGGTTTTTCACCACTAGAGGGTGTTAGTTCATATTTTTCATATAGATAACACTGTGCTCGTGCACGTGAAGTTACCTGGGAGCCATCACTGACTGGCTAAACTGCAAGTCTGTCAAAAGAACTGAAATAAGGGGCAGTCTGCAGAGGCTTAGATACAAGATAATCACAGAGGTAAAAAATATATAAATATAACTGTTTGTTATGCAAAACTAGGGAATGGGTAAACAAGGGATTATATATCTTAAAACAATAACAATTCTGGTGTAGACTGTCCCTTTAAGGTAATTTAAGTTTATTAAAAGGGGACGGTAATCAACGACTCGGGGGGGTCATGTGTATTAAAGGGCCATAATACCCAAATGTTGAAACACTTGAAAGTGATGCAGTATAGTTGTAAAAAGTGGACTAGAAAATATCACCTGAACATCTCCATATAAAAAAAAAAAACACATTTTACCTCAAAAATTCCTCAGCAGCCACATCCCATTGTAAAGGACTTCTAAGCAGCAAATCAGCATGTCTGTCCCGGGACAGCTAAGGGAGTGAACTTACGTGCACACTCATTATTTCCCTATTCAGTTTAAGAAAGTTTACTATGAAATCTCATGAGAGTTTAGTGAAATCTTATGATATCACAGTAAAAGAGTTCATGACCTCAGCACTGCTGATGCCGATTGGCTGCTGTTCATTTCTTAATTTTTTTTATTTTTTTTTACCTGCAGCTGGACAGCAGCTGAGTATAACTTTTTACACAGAACTTACTCTGCTGAGCTGAGGAGATTGTGAGGTAAAATATCTTCCTTTTCACATAGAGATGCTCAGGTGATATTTTCCTGTCAGCTTCTTACAGTTATACTGCATCAGTTTCAAGTGATTTAGCATATGAGTATTATGTCCCTTTAAGCATATGAGTATTATGTCCCTTTACGTTTTCTTGTTTGAATTATTAAAGGGATATTACATTTTCTTTCATTAATCAGACAGAGCAGCAATTTTAAACAGTTTTCCAATTTATTTCTATGATCAATTTTCTTCATTCTCTTGGTATCTTTTGTTGAAAAGCAGGTATGTACACTTAGGACCAGCCCATTTCTGGAGCACTATATTGCAGCAGTTTTGCAAGAATGTTATCCATCTGCAAGAGCACTAGAGGGCAGCACTATTTCCTGTCATGTAGTGCTCCAGATGCTACCTAGGTATCTCTTCAACACAGAATATCATAGGAATGAAGCAAATTTGATAATAGAAGTAAATTGGAAACTTTTTAAAAAATGTAATGTTCTGTCTGAATCACAAAAGAAAATAGTTGGATTTCATATCCCTTTAAATCTTTATAAATTACCTTAGAACTCTTCTGGAAAATGATGCAATCTGCTGGGCTTCCCTGAGCAAACTGGAATGGTTTTGCCTTATAATGTATTATTTTATCCACGTATGGTTTATTATTATAAGCAAAAAATAAGCAGTTTCCTAAATGCTCATTTAAAGGGACAGTCTACACCAGAATTTGTATTGTTTTAAAAGATAGATAATCCCTTTATTACCCATTCCCCAGTTTTGCATAACCAACACAGTTATAATAATATACTTTTAACCTCTGTGATTATCTTGTATCTAAGCCTCTGCAAACTGCCCCTTTTTTCAGATCTTTTGACAGACTTGCAGTCTAGCCAATCAGTGCCTGCTCCCAGATAACACTGTGCTCGTGCACGTGAAGTTATCTATATGAAATACGTGAACTAACACCCTCTAGTGGTGAGAAACTGTTAAAATGCAATCTGAAAAGAGGTGGGCTTCAAGGTCTAAGAAATTAGCATATGAACCTCCTAGGTTAAGCTTTCAACTAAGAATACCAAGAGAACAAAGCAAAATTGGTGATAAAAGTAAATTGGAAAATAGTTTAAAAATTAAATGCGCTATCTGAATCATGAAAGTTTATTTTGGCCTAGACTGTCCCTTTAAACAGATTAAAAATATCCCCCTTGAGTTTTTCTATTACAAAAGGCATACAAGCTTATCTTGTAAATAAAACATCCTACTGAAAATTGCCCCTAGAATAAATCTGCTTCTGCAAAACAAACAGTAAATTGCAATACACACAAATATATCCCACTGTTTGCATTGGCTGACGAACACAACTTTGCATGCACTGAATGTCTCAGTAGTCTTCCAATTGGCTGAACCACACATTAAAGGTTTGCTAAAAATAACATTGCAGTCTTTGGAGGTAGCTGGAGAGGGTTTGGGAGATACCATCCAGGGATAAATATTACAGCTACATCTTTAATTCAATGACATTTTACATTTGTAAGGCATAAAGAATAATCTCTTTACTCACTGTCCCTCTCCATAAAGGGGGGGGGGGGCAAGAGTTATCAATCTGGGGCGGAGTCTGGGCACAGCTGCATTTACCTATGTCACTCAGTACTAAAGATTTGATGCATTAATAATAACTAAATAAACAAACAAACTATCTTGTAAATAGGCTTGAATGTAAGAAAATTCAGATTTATTACATTTTACATGGCCACAAAAAGGAAATAAAAGCCAACTATGACAATGTTGTATGGACAGTCACGTAATTAAAATAAGTAACGGGTATACTTTAAAACTGTAGACAATAAAAACATAAGATGTTGTACCCACCCACCCATAAAAGATGACAAGAGACAAAAATAATGAACTTTGCCATTTTTTCTTTTTTTTTTCTATTATTTTTTTTTTTTTAAATAGTTTCAGGGTCATATTTCTCTTGTAAAATCCAAAACTACAAATCTAAAACAAGTTATTTCAATTTTAACACTAAGTCTAAAATAAGTGGTAACCAGGGGATTTGTGTGAGACAGCAGGTGATAGAGACAGAATGATAAATAGAGAGAGTGTGAGACAGAGAGAAATACGAAACGGTCATTGAAGAAAAAAGTAGTGACAAAAGAGGGATATCTTTTTTTTTCTGTTTCTATAAAAATGTTAAGGGTGCTGGTTTATTACAGAAAGGAGGAGGAATTTAGAATGAGGATTATTAAGCGCAAACTCACCTCCTCTAATCCTCGCTCATAAAAACAAAATTTAAAAGAATCAAAAGCGGTCCTGAAAACTCACAAAACTTCAAACAAGCTTCACACCTTCTTAATCATAACAAAAAAAAAAGTAAAATCAGATTCTGTCCACCTCCACTGCTGGGTAAAAGCCATCTTCAATCGACGGTACACACATCTCCCCTCTACTTTGTATCCAACTTGGCCATTTCTTGCACATAAATGCCGATACTTTCGCTGTCAAACAACAGGAAGTAAATGCTCTTCAAGGTAGAAGCGCTGGAGGAGGCAAAGTGGCCGGATATAGCCCTCAGAATGACCTGCGCCGCCGTCTGCTTGGGAAAACCGTTTCTATGTGGACACATGAAAGCAGAGGTTTACATTTGAGATTGGAAAAAAGTGCTGAACAAATTTGTTTTACATTAAAGGGACAGTCTAATATAAATTAAACTTTCATTATTCAAATAGGACTTTTAATTTTAAATCTACTTTCCAATTTACTTTTATCATCAAATTTGCTTTTTTCTCTTGGTATTCTTAGTTTAAACTAAACATGGGTAGGCTCATATGCTAATTTCTAAGCCTTTGAGGGCTGCCTCTTATCACAGGCTTTTTAAATCTCTTTTCAACACAAAGAGACAGAAAGTACACGTGGGCCATATAGATAACACTGTGTTCAAGCACAGGGGGTTATTTAAGATCTAGCATAATACAATGCTAAATTTAAGGCAATAGATATTAAACAGTAAGTCATGTGATCAGGGGGCTGGAAGAAGGTTCCTAGATACAAGGTAATCACAGAGGTATAAAGTATATTAATATAACAGTGTTGGTTATGCAAAACTGGGGAATGGGTAATAAAGGGATTATCTATCTTTTAAAATAACAACAATTCTATGGTAGACTGTCCCTTTAAATAACTTCAGATTTCTAAATCATTCTCTCTCAGAAAACATCCCAGTGATTGTGAATTCTAAAGAAACTGTGTCTCTCTTTCTCTAAGGTTACTGTATGTGCTTCGTTTTTATTTTATACCTCCCAATAAAGGTAGCGAAAACGTTCATTTTGCTGAAGGAAACCACTTTGTTTAAGAAAGTTTGTCTGTGTTAACCAATAGTCACACATAACAGTGAACTCTGCTCAGATGCCATAATGACATTTAATACAAACTGTTTGTCTTTCTAAAATGTCTCTTTAATGTCCCATTGAGATAATGTGAGGCCTAGTAGCAACATTTTCTGATGGCATAAAGCTGGAAGTAAAAGAGCAATATGAATTTACCTGCCACTTGGAAAGGAAGGAAAAGCCACAGATTTCAGCTTTTTTTCCTCTGCGATGGATAAACAGTTCTTAACGGTCTTTTCCAGCTGCTCCTCACACTTGTCGGAGCCCCACTGTGGGATGTGGCAGTGGATGACAAACTTGGCGGCTAAACCATTCGCCTGGCTGAGGGCCGCTAGTGAGAAACAAGAAGACAGGGACAATGTGTAAGCATAACAATGCAGCATGTGATCCAGACAGGCGTTAGGATTATTGTGTTAGTAACTGGTTGTTACTAAACAGAATAAGTTTATGTGCCATGAAACATAAAAATAACAGCGGCTCGCATATAACTGTGTTTAACCCCTGCAAAGGGGGTTAAACACAAAGTTAACGTCAGATCAGCAATGCACTACTAGGAGCTAGCTGAGCCAATGACAACAGGAATACGTGCAAAGCCACCAATGACCAGCAAGCTCCCATAGTGCATTGCTTCTCACAAGTCTGTGTCTTTTTAAAAACAACAAAAGTTTAATTTTGGTTTCATGTCCTTTTAATCCACAATACTAATGCTGCGGAATCTGTTGGCGCTCTACAAATAACTGATAACAATACATGTAATAAAAAGAAAATGTTTATCAAAATACATAAAAAAGACAAAATAGTTATATTTTCTGGATCCAAATATGATATATGGTACTCACTATTCAAAGAGACATTAAAGCAATGTATTAGAGCGATGTAAGCGTAAAACAGACATAAAAGCAATGTATTAGAGCGATGTAAGCGTAAAACAGACATAAAAGCAATGTATTAGAGCGATGTAAGCGTAAAACAGACATAAAAGCAATGTATTAGAGCGATGTAAGCGTAAAACAGACATACAAGAGTCAATACCAACATGATACATGCCACAGTCTCCTCTCTGAGCTGCAGCTGAATTAAAGGTTGGTCCTGGGCATATGTACATATGCTGTGTGTACCTAGCACACAGTAACAGCTATCACTGAGACCATAAAGATTTGACCAGAGTGTATTATACTATACAGCAGGGCAGAAGTGTCATGCAGTGTCATTAGCCTCAGTATTAGATACACACAAGCATACTCTGCTGTATTTCAATTAAGTTGTTTGATTTGTTCCAGGGGACATGATCACACTTGTTTTTCTTTCATAATTTAGATAGAACATACAATTTTAAACAACTTTCTGATTTACTTCTATTATCTAAATTTGTTTTGTTCTCTTGATATGCTTTGTTGAAAAGCATACCTAGATAGGCTCAGGAGCTGCTAATTGGATCACCCATTGCATTGCTGTTTCTTCAACAAAGGATACCAAGAGAATGAAGCTAATTAGATAATAGAAGAAAAAGTTTGTTACAATTGTATTCTCTACCTGAATCATAAAGAAAAAAAAAATGGGTTTCATGTCCCTTTAAACATATAATAACAAAAAAAAAAGAAAATAAATTTGGTTAAAAATATAATATAATATTTGATGAAATAGAGATTTTAGAGCACTTTTTACCCTAGAATGTTGCTTTTAGAGGGAACAAAACTGCACATTTTTGCACATCAGCTTTATTGGCAAAATGTACTGTGTATTGTCTTTATTTAGTTAAAACTAATATATATCTATCTAAAAAGCATTTAAAATAAGGAAATTAATATTTTTAAAACTAATCCATGTGAAAATGGAACATCAGATGAACTGTCAAAGATTTGCTGTAATTTACCTCCAGTAAGTTCCAGGGGCCCGTGAGCTTTGCGAAGTTCTTTGACGGCTTCCAGAAATTCCTTACCACCAGCTTTTTCCAAAGCATTCCCTAGAAGAAAAAAACAAAAACTCATATTTAGAAAATGTGTATTTTGTTTTCTTCTGAATCTTATGGTGGGTAGGGAGAATATATAAGAAGAAAACACAACCCAAAATATATTTTGAAAGTTACCCAGAGAACTGCGAGTTGAGGTTGCTTACACGCCCCCTTGGGCACACTTTTTGCATCTTTTAGGGACATTTAAACAAAAAATAATAATTGAAGAGCAGCAGTTAAACACATTAAATATTTATTTGTGTGTGTGTGAGAAAAGGCTATGCTAAAGCTGTTAAAAGCAATACTGAACTAACAGGAAGTGCGTGTTTGTGCACAACTCATCCCTACGAACAACCCTATAGCTCTATTGGGGAATAAGAACATGCTAACAACATACTATTTAGACAAGCACACCCATAAAACAAAAAGTTATAAAACAGACTACAATACATTTTTAAACACCATCTTTTAATTTAAAAATGTCTTTAATGTCCCTTTAATATATTATTTTTTATAATTGTTAATTGACCCAACATAACAGAACACAAAGATGAACTGCTGAGGTTTTAAGATCAGCTAAAGATGTCTCCGACTGCTGCACAGTCGCATGCGGCTCACCAATGTCTTCCTTGAGGTCGATCTCCGCACCAGTTGGATGAATGATCCCTTCAACTTTCATTGACCCTATTTTGCCCAGATCGCTCTGAGTCAATGACAGCTGCAGTACAAACAAAACATTAGTGTTTAGCAAAGAAGTTAGGTACAAAATAGCAACTTTCCAATGGGGGATTTTGTTATTTATAAAAAAAAAAAGGTGTAATGTACCCATTGGAACAAGTAGTTGTGTGATTGTTCAGTATGTAGAATTAAAGTAATTTAGAGATAACAGCTACTTATTCCAGCGTATTTATCGAGTTCCCTCCTTTATTAGTCATAAGATATCAGTGTGATAAGTAACAACTGCCCCGTCGGCATCATTTTCATACATAAATCAATGTTTCCTCCAGTATCATTATTGTTAGTTACAACTAAGTGTTAAATATAATGGGGACTGAAATGTATCTTGCACCAGTATTCATTAGTAGCCCTACCTACTGCAATAAGCGTTAGCTATTGATAACTATACAGAATATTATAATAATCACCTTTTGTCCGAGCAATAGGCTCTTGGATGAGAGAATAGTAAACCCCTCACCAGGATCTTCTCCTGTCGAACTAGTCGCTCCTTCCTTGGCACCATCTGCCTGCTTGTCCTATGAAAAGACAAACGCCAGATTTAAAGAAATGTTGGCTATTCGCATTGACAAGTAATGAGATATAGAACTCAAAATGATAATGTCACCAAAGCCACAAAATAGTTAAAGGGATAGAAAGGTCAAAATTTAAAATGTACATGAGTGCATTTCAATTTAAAGTAGAAGAATTTTACAATATACTTATTTTAGTAAAAAAGGCATTCTTGTTTTTCAGCGGCATACACAAATATGCTCTGAGGGCCCATATTCAAACAGCACAGCTTCTCTGAGAGACAGCAGTGGTTTGTATGACACAAATTAAGTCTTCACAGATGAAATACAAACCATTACCAGCTCACTCATGAAGTGATGTGTATGAACACTGGTGCACAGCGCTTGCAGCATATGTGCATATGCCAATGACAGATAGTAAAAACTTTTACAAGAAGCATTTTTGCTGCTAATGGACGTATATTGCAAAAATGCTTCAATTTAAAATTTTAATGCAGTAATGTACATTTTAATTTTGACCATTCTATCCCTTAGAATCCTGCAACGAATGAATAAATTGTTTAAGTGACCAAAGGGGCAATATTATAAAAACAGAACAATATTTTTTCAAAACTGTTTCCTTAGTAGGAATGGACAAATATATTGCAACATTCGAAACATGAAAAGAATTTAACACATTAGTTTGTTTGTTTCGAATTTTGAATGTTTGTACAACATTCTAACGTGTTTAATGTAATAGTATTTATAATGCTCTCTCTAAATGGAATATCAGAATTATGCAATATTCAAAATAGAAACATTCAAATTGATATATTTGTATCTATTATGCATCAATTTACTAAATTCCCTAACACATGAACTATAGAACTTCTGAATAATATTTGTTAAATCGAATGTTACATTCAAAATTTCAAATGTGGATATTTGATCTAATTACGAACACTCCAAATTCGGAAATAACATTAGGATTACCAAATTTTAATGGATTTTCTTCTTAACATTTGAGTGTCTAAAACGAATATCCACAAGACTATTTGTTCTACCAACCGAATTACACTTTTAGCACATTCGTCCGTCCCTACTCAGACAGATTTGTTATTTTTCATGATTTTCTGTTTAAGAACATTAGAGGGCGCCAGAGGCGATTGCCACTGCCATATAAGAGTAACATTCTACTATGAAAATTTCTGACACTAGCCCCTCCTTCCTTCTTGCATCCCTCTCTGGTCACCAATGAGTTAACTCGGAGAGTATGTCACATAAAACTGCCTCACTGCTTATTCTCTCCCAATCACCTTTTTAAGTAGTTTATTTTTCCCAGCTTTTGGCTTCTTTGACGCCAGTGACTTTCCAGTTTTCTTCTTCTTCTCCACAGGCTGAGAGAGGATGGTCTCCTTGCCACGGGAGCCACGCTTCTTGGCCAGCAGCTCAGGGTGAATTCTAGGCAGGACCCCTCCACTTGCAATGGTCACCCCTCGGAGTAACTGAGAGCGAGAGAAAGTGCAGGGGTTAAATGGTTTTACCAGGACCTGTTCATTGCACTAATATAGTCAGCAGAAAATTGCTATAAAGTTAGGTTAACTACTGCTAAATACACCTGGGTTCAGTTTTATTAGACAGACGTTCTAGGAACTGAAATAAATAAAATGCTGTATTAAAGACAGAGCAATTTATTATTTGTTTAAAAAGGGACACTAAACCCAAATATTTTCTTTCATGATTCAGATAGAGCAGCAATTTTAAGCAATTTTCTAATTTACTCCTTTTATCAATTTTTCTTTGTTCTCTTGGTATCTTTATTTAAAAAAAAAAAAAAAAAAAAAAACAAGGAATAAAAGCTTTGGAGCCAGCCCATTTTAGGTACAGAACATGAATTGCACTTGCTGATTGGATGGCTAAATGTAGCCACCAATCAGCAAGCCGTATCCAGGGTACTGAAACAAAAATAGGCCGTCTCCAAAGCTTTCATTCCTGCTTTTTCAAATAAAAGTTTTTCAAATGAATCATGAAAGAAAATATTTGGGTTTACTATCCCTTTATTACCTTCAAAAAAGGCTTAAACACATAGTCACCCCCATTCCTTAAATGATTGGAGAATAGGCATGTATGCCAAAAATAAAATGCTATAATATATAGTATTTTATTATTATTTGTTGTTTGCATATAACTATGTGTTTAACCCCAGCAAAAAGGGATTACAAGAAACATAAATGTAGACACCAATCAGCAGCTATCTTTCAGAAGTGCATTGCTTTTCCTGAGTCTACCTAGATATGCTTTTCAGCAAAAGATACCAACAGAACAAATCAAATTACATATTAGAAATAAATTGCATGCAATAACAATCATGAAAGTTTAATCTTGAATTTCAAAAATTGCTGTCAAGCAAAGTCTCCATGATACCCGGGGGACGTACATTTTATCATGGATTTGAGAAGGGACAATAAACTCACATTTTTTTCCCCATGATTCAGATAGATTATACCATTTTAAACAACTGCCTATTATACTTCTATTATCTAATATGCTTTATTCTCTGCCTATCCTTAGGAGGAGTAAGGCCCTACTGGTAGCTAGCTGAAAGCCCATGACAAGAGGCATATATGTTCAGCCACCAATCAAGCAGCTTATGAGTCTACCTAGGTATTATGTTCAACACAGGATACAGAGAGAACAAAACAAAATAAATAGAAATAAATTGTAAAAGTTATTTAAAATTGTATGCTCTGAATCATGAAAGAAAAAAAGTGGGTTTAATGTTTACCTAATAAAAAAGCATGAAAACGTTAGCAGAAAATAAACAGCTTACTCTTTATTTTCTTTACATTTATAAAAAGAACATAAAAAGAAAATAACGTGCATTGTAGAATATCATGTTAACAATATGTCATTTTTTGTATCAGTCCCCATAAATAAGTGTATTCTTATTTGTGTTTGTTAGCACACTGCCTTGTTCAGAACCCTGAATGCATTCTGTGCACATTTGGTTACGTGTGGTTATTTACTCATCAAGATTATTTTCTATGTACTTACTACAGCAAGTCTAGTAAGCTATGTACTTACTACAGCGAGTCTAGTAAGCTATGTACTTACTACAGCAAGTCTAGTAAGCTATGTACTTACTACAGCAAGTCTAGTAAGCTATGTACTTACTACAGCGAGTCTAGTAAGCTATGTACTTACTACAGCGAGTCTAGTAAGCTATGTACTTACTACAGCGAGTCTAGTAAGCTATGTACTTACTACAGCGAGTCAAGTGAGATATGTACTTACTACAGCGAGTCTAGTAAGCTATGTACTTACTACAGCGAGTCTAGTAAGCTATGTACTTACTACAGCGAGTCAAGTGAGATATGTACTTACTACAGCGAGTCTAGTAAGCTATGTACTTACTACAGCGAGTCTAGTAAGCTATGTACTTACTACAGCGAGTCTAGTAAGCTATGTACTTACTACAGCGAGTCTAGTAAGCTATGTACTTACTACAGCGAGTCAAGTGAGATATGTACTTACTACAGCGAGTCTAGTAAGCTATGTACTTACTACAGCGAGTCTAGTAAGCTATGTACTTACTACAGCGAGTCAAGTGAGATATGTACTTACTACAGCGAGTCTAGTAAGCTATGTACTTACTACAGCGAGTCTAGTAAGCTATGTACTTACTACAGCAAGTCTAGTAAGCTATGTACTTACTACAGCAAGTCTAGTAAGCTATGTACTTACTACAGCAAGTCTAGTAAGCTATGTACTTACTACAGCAAGTCTAGTAAGCTATGTACTTACTACAGCAAGTCTAGTAAGCTATGTACTTACTACAGCAAGTCTAGTAAGCTATGTACTTACTACAGCAAGTCTAGTAAGCTATGTACTTACTACAGCGAGTCTAGTGAGATATGTACTTACTACAGCAAGTCTAGTGAGATATGTACTTACTACAGCAAGTCTAGTAAGCTATGTACTTACTACAGCAAGTCTAGTAAGCTATGTACTTACTACAGCAAGTCTAGTAAGCTATGTACTTACTACAGCAAGTCTAGTGAGATATGTACTTACTACAGCAAGTCTAGTAAGCTATGTACTTACTACAGCAAGTCTAGTAAGCTATGTACTTACTACAGCAAGTCTAGTAAGCTATGTACTTACTACAGCGAGTCTAGTAAGCTATGTACTTACTACAGCGAGTCTAGTGAGATATGTACTTACAACAGCAAGTCTAGTAAGCTATGTACTTACTACAGCGAGTCTAGTAAGCTATGTACTTACTACAGCAAGTCTAGTAAGCTATGTACTTACTACAGCAAGTCTAGTAAGCTATGTACTTACTACAGCAAGTCTAGTGAGATATGTACTTACTACAGCAAGTCTAGTGAGATATGTACTTACTACAGCAAGTCTAGTAAGCTATGTACTTACTACAGCAAGTCTAGTAAGCTATGTACTTACTACAGCAAGTCTAGTAAGCTATGTACTTACTACAGCAAGTCTAGTAAGCTATGTACTTACTACAGCAAGTCTAGTGAGATATGTACTTACTACAGCAAGTCTAGTAAGCTATGTACTTACTACAGCAAGTCTAGTAAGCTATGTACTTACTACAGCGAGTCTAGTGAGATATGTACTTACTACAGCAAGTCTAGTAAGCTATGTACTTACTACAGCGAGTCTAGTAAGCTGTGTACTTACTACAGCAAGTCTAGTAAGCTATGTACTTACTACAGCAAGTCTAGTAAGCTATGTACTTACTACAGCAAGTCTAGTAAGCTATGTACTTACTACAGCAAGTCTAGTGAGATATGTACTTACTACAGCAAGTCTAGTGAGATATGTACTTACTACAGCAAGTCTAGTAAGCTATGTACTTACTACAGCGAGTCTAGTGAGATATGTACTTACTACAGTGAGTCTAGTAAGCTATGTACTTACTACAGCGAGTCTAGTAAGCTATGTACTTACTACAGCGAGTCTAGTGAGATATGTACTTACTACAGCAAGTCTAGTGAGATATGTACTTACTACAGCAAGTCTAGTAAGCTATGTACTTACTACAGCGAGTCTAGTGAGATATGTACTTTCTACAGCGAGTCTAGTAAGATATGTACTTACTACAGCGAGTCTAGTGAGATATGTACTTTCTACAGCGAGTCTAGTAAGATATGTACTTACTACAGTAAGTCTAGTAAGATATGTACAAGTAAATTAAGGTGACATTTTGGATCTTGTATTTTAGCTCCACTTTGAATAACAGAACATGTAACCATTTGTATTGTTTTAGGGTTTTTTTTAAAAAAAAAGTTAGATTAAATGATGTTGTTGCCATATTTTACAAATAAAAATTAAGCTATATAAATGATTAATGCATTAATAATAAAAATAAAACAAATATATAGAAAACATAATTAGTTCATATTAAGATCACAATAAAAAGACTAATATAAAATGCATAAGGGGCATGTGTGGCCCCAAAACATCATGGTTTATGGTCTGGAAAGTCTAAGAGCCTGAAATGTCCTTAGTTTTAAGAGCAAAGTCTGTTTTTTGTTTTGTTTTTTAAAGGTTGTTTAGGTAATTCTAGGTATTCTGACTGTTGTATAAACAAACATTATAGCTCCAGGATGGGTTGTAACATGGGCTAGCAGACGATTTCCTCTCTAAAAGGCATCAAATATTTTAAATACTGTATAAAACGGTTGCCTATGGATGCAAAGAGGTCTCCATTGAATGCAATATGTAAACTTAACTCAAACATTGTTATAAACTCTGTACCAGTACGAATGACTAACAGACCTCCGCAAGCAAGCAGTGACATGTACGTACCTGGTTGAGTTCTTCATCGTTGGCGACTGCGAGGAGGATGTGTCTGGGTGTTATACGTCCCTTCTTGTTGTCTCTAGCTGCATTTCCTGCAAGCTCCAAGATTTCAGCTGCAAATGTCAAAAACAAGATGTCAGAGAGAGTTGTAAAGAAACAATTTATCTCATGAAAGGGGTTTCACCTACGCGCCCATATGCGCATATTAGCTGTACTGTTAACTTCTAACAGTATATTTTTATTGGCCAAACAAGTATTGCCTAAAATGTTCTCATTTTGTTTGTGATATTTAACAGTATGAGACTAATATAAAAATGTGTAAATATGTGTTAAAAAAAAAAACTTTGCAATGTACTTTTCAACAATTAATATAGTTGTAAACAATGCATCTACATATTATCCATGGGCTAATCTTAGCTTTGAATTCATTAAGTCTAGTGTGTATTTACTGTTTAATACAATAAGAAAATACTAAAGCATATTATTGCTTTCACTTAACTGCTTGTTTATTCCCCACAAAAGGGGCAAAACCCATGGTTAATATCAGTTATGGAGTGACAATGCACTACGGACCCTGAGCTGAACCCAGGCAGTGACTACCGACTACACAAATATGCCAACCATGATTGGCCCAACAGCTGAGTTCAGCTCTGGGTCTGTAATGAATTGCCAATCTATTTATGTTTTTAATCATTTACTAGTTAACTCCTAAAAAAAGTTTTCTTTGTTTTCTAATGTTACCACTGCTGCTGTAATGAACTGCAGTATAAGCTCTGATTGGCTGCAACATGTCCCAATCAAAAGCGGATACTAAAAAATGTTTCAAAGAAATTGTGATCTATAGAGCAGTGAAAAGTGTTCAGCGCAGTGGTGCATTTGTCACTTTCAAAAAAAGCAGAAGAAATCTGCATACTGAAAAAAGTTTATAAAGATTTAAAACTTATTTGAATTGTTTTGTAGAGCACGGATATATCCCTTAAAATTCATTTATCTTCGCTTCTCTGCTGTAGATGATTAAGTACATAATTAAAAGGAGCGCCTGCACCAATACGACTATTTTACACAACTTATGTCTGGCTAATAAACTCAATATGGCTGCTCAATTTTCTTTCTTGATTAATTGATCAAGTTCTGGATTAACCAACTGTTTTAAGACAGGAATATCCTTATCTTTAACATGAGAAAAACACTTAAGGGTGCCACATAGTGTAAAATCTTCTTAAACAACATTTTCTTTCATGATTCAGACTGTGATTGATAAAAACTAAAGTACCCACCACAGGGTGTAAAAATGTAACTTATCAAAGTTACACCAATCTAATAGATGTTTTGTGAAAAACAAACAAATGGATTACTATCTAATGGTAGCGTAGAGTGTATAAAATATTGATTGAGTGCACGGGAAATACATTTTAACTGCACATCCATAATTAGATGCAAGCTAGCGCTGCGGAATCTGTTGGCGCTCTACAAATAACCGATAATAAGTTAAAAGAGACACTGCCTAGGACCATATGTAAGTGACATTACAGTTTTTATCACCCACCTGCCAGATACTCTATAACAGCTGCCATATAAACCGGAGCGCCCATGCCTATCCTGTACTTGTGAGTGCCTCTCCGGAGGTAGCGCATCATTCTACCCACTGGGAAGATGACTCCTGCCCGTGAGGAGCGGGACAGCTTGGTGGTTTTCTTCTTCCCCCCTCGAGCCGACATCTTTGACTTGTCTGGGGCCTGTTTCTATGCACTAAATAAGTGAAGCCCTTGTCAAAAGTGTCAAAATGGCTGCAAAATATAAGAAAAGCAGAGAGATTATACTTAATAAGCATCCTAAGCACTAAGTGTACATAAGACAAACCAAACAGATTTAAAGGACACCTGGTTGTTTTTACATGAAAAAAGTGACCTAAAAAGTCTATTACATTTACTAGGGTATTTGTTTAAATTCTCAGGACCTCCCTCTAACACACTCATAGGCTGGGATGTCTGTGCAGATAAACACAATCTGTGTCACATGAGTTCGCTTTATATGTATATATTTTTGTGGTTTCAGAATGAAAATTTACAATAGACGTTACTGAGTTTTATGTAGACTACAATGAATTAGAGAACTAGTCGTAAAGCCCATGTACACAGGCCAAAATTCCCCATCCACTTGGATCCTCTCCCCTTCCCTGCCGCGCTCTACATTTTTTTTCTGCAGTGCAGCGGTCCCACCTGCTCCTGTCCGTTTAGGCGGCCCCGCCCCCACACCCAATTATCCTGAGATTGTCGGTGTATAGTATTAGGGTTGCCACCTCAGTCATGCTTTCCTGGACCCTTATGAGTTACACACGCTGCAGGGTGAGCAGGGAGGAACATGTATTGTGTTTCTGCACAGCACTATTCATGTTCATCCCTGCACACCCTGCAGCATGTGTAACTTATAAGTGTTCGGTATTTTAAGGGACAGGTGGCAACCCTAATGGTACAGAGTCCCTCATGAGAGCATCCTCTGACTGAGCAAAGCAAATTGACTCCAGGAACATAAATTCCCCCAAGCTTTTCAAGGGTTGGAGCCTGAATAGTTCAAAAATAAATGCAAAAAAAAAAAAAAAAAAAAAAGAACTAATATTTTAGCTCTGCACACACAGATTCTATAGTACCAGCAGGATTAGGGAAGTCATTTGCAGTATCAACACATTATTATTAATAATTATATACAAATATTTTTCACAGCCCAAATACAACAATAATTAAAACTAGTAAAAAAAAAAAAATACAAGTGGTCTAATGAGAAAAGCTGATATGGGAATTATTCAGAACTAGACTGCAGGTTTATATCTAATGAGCGTAATTGGCAGAATGGTGAATACAAAGCAGACGACATTTCAAATAATGCACAAGCATGAGTCCCGCGAGAGTAAATGGTTCGCACCAACAATACTTTAATCTCTAAACAGCATTTCATTTAATAAAGGTGATCAGATTAACTCCAAATTCAGTCATCCTTAACCCACTGACTACCAGAAAAGATGTCATTTTTTTTCTTTCTTTATTGCATTTAAGAAATGGCAGTTAACTGTACAGAGACTATGTATATCTACCAATAAAGCAGTGGGATCATTGCCTATAAGCCAACAAACATTCTGTTCTGAATCTAGATATGCACTTCCTGTTAGCTTCTATATGAAAATGTAATGAAAAATACATAAACAATGCTCTGTCATATGTATGATATGTATGATATCACTTAGAGACATTATCCATCTAAAACTGTCATGCTCTAATTTATTAGACCTCTAATTCATTAGAACAAGCACTTTTACACTAGGAACGCTGCAACTTTGTGTTTAACCAACACATAGTTGCGGTATATAGTCCCACTCGGCGCTCATGGGATTAGCAGGGTTTTGCGACTCACTGCCGATTGGCTGACTGGCTGCGCAGGACCAGCATTCCAGTGTAGATGGCGTAAAATATGCAGAATTAAATTAAAAGCAACGATTCTCAACCACAGTCCTCAGATACCCCCAACAGGCCAGGTTTTCATTATAGCTGAACCGGTGCATAGATGAAGTAATCAGCTGATTAGTAACCATGATTACTAATCTGCTTTCACCCATCAGCTGATTTTTTCACCTATGCACTGGTTCAGCTATAATGAAAACCTGACATGTTGGGGGTACTTGTGGACCGCAGTTGAGAAACAAATTAGAGAATGCAATTTTTGAGCCAGAATATCATATTAAACTAAGCTAAGTCACTCCAAAATAAAAAACATCTTAAAAGCTTACATATTGGACTACATTTAAAGGGACAGTCAAGTCCAAAAAAAAAACAAACAACTTTCATGATCCAGATAGGGCATGTAATTTTAAAGAACTGTCCAATTTACTTGTATCAACAATTTTGCTTTGTTCTCTTGGTATTCTTAACTGAAAGCTAAACCTAGGAGGTTCATATGCTAAATTCTTAGACCTTGAAGGGCTCCTCTGCATTTGACAGTTTTTCACCACTAGAGGGCATTAGTTCATATGTTTCATATAGATAACATTGAGCTCATGCACGTGAATTTACAGTGGAGTGAGCACTGATTGGCTAAAGTGCAATTCTGTCAAAAGAAGGGAAATAAGGGGGCAGTCTGCAGAGGCCTAGATACAAGGTAAGGTACAACGTGTATTATTATAACTGTGTTGGTTATGCAAAACTAGGGAATGGGTAATTAAGGGATTATCTATCTTTTAAAACAAAAATTCTGGTGTTGACTGTCCAATTAATAAGCTACATTCACAGCTTGTTTGGCTATGTAGAGCTGATGCATAAGCGAGCCTGCAGTCACATATTTTAAAGCAGAAACTGCTTTTTCCTCTCCACCTCAAAGATGGCGAAATCAATCACCCCAACACTCGCTTGTTTGAGGTGATTGACAGTCCCTGCTCCAGCACAATTGGTTGGTGTTGACAAGGAATTCCTCTTGTTTCCTGGAACATAGAGTGTGTCTGGGCAGGTGGTGTGTGCCAACATACAGGTTACTTCTACTATTATAGATAATATTCCTAAGGTGCTGAGATGTGTAGTGACACCAGGACTATAGAGTTGCAATGCAGTGACCTGTGCAAAGCACCCACAGAAAATTGTAGTATGTAACTTGGCATTTGGAACAACTAAAGCAAAATGATTAATATTATTCAGTCATCGTAACATATTTATTAAGCTGCAAAAATATATTTATATTGCATAAACCACACACAGACTCCACCCCTGAAGAAATGTGACAATCACCTTATACAAAATACCAAATTAGATCAGAACCATGTTGCAGTATTCTTATGTGTCATATTAACAGAAAACCAAATTGCTAAAAAAAAAAAATATATAAAGAAATACAAAACTAATTTGTCCAGCTCTTTTCTGCACTGCCATAAGTCCCCTGTCCCCCGACCTTATTTTCACCCTTCCCACAGTGCATTGTACAGCTTAGAAGAAAAAAAAAAAAAAAGGTAAATATGTCCATAGAAAATAAATAAAAAAAAAAAAAAAAAGTATAGGCGTTATTGTATCAATGTACTAAGAATAAGACTACAGGTATATATTTTGTCTGAGATCCGTTAACATTATAAAAAAGTAGCAGTGATAAATTTTGTATAACCTAATTACATCATTGAGATTTTGCTGGATGTGAATGACAAGGTTTTTATGGGCTATAGTAATAACAGAAGAATAAACCAGACAATAAAATGGTCATTCGCATAGAAAATAACGTATTATTGCACATTAGACCTAGAATTCAATAAAAAGTCACTATGCAGATGCATTCATTTATAGCATTAATTAAATTAATGTCTCTGTGTATAATTAATTAGCATATTAGCCCGTGTTAAATAAATCAATTCAAATATATGGTCACCTTTAAGGTAGTAATAAAACTGGTTATTTAATGAGATTAGATTCTGCATGAAATTTTAGTCTAATAGAGGACAAAGTAAAAGTGTTACAGTGTGTGAAAAAGAGGTTATGGAATATATCCATCCTGCTAGATACATAGTTTAAATAATTTGCTAAACTGTAGATTCATTTAAAAAAAAAAATAAAAAAAAATTTTTTTTTTTTTTTTTTACAAAAGGTTAAAAGGGACATGGAAATCCAAATTACAATATTCATGGTACAGATAAAGTTTGTAATTTATTTAAAAAATACTTTTTAATTCACTTTAATAAATTAATGACCTAATATGGTGCACAATTGCTTTGGTGATATACTATAATATCCTGTAATACACAAACATGGATTACAATTAAAATATTAAATTGATTGATTACAAATTGGGGGCTTCTAGCTCTCTTTATTTAAACCAGCGAGACTTAAAGGGACATTATACACTCATTTTTTCTTTGCATAAATGTTTTGTAGATAATCTATTTATATAGCCCATAAAGTTTTTTTTTTAAATTAATGTATAGTTTTGCTTATTTTTAAATAACATTGCTCTGATTTTCAGACTCCTAACCAAGCCCCAAAGTTTTATGTGAATACGCTCGACTACCTACTCCAGCTTGCTCCTGTTTGTGTAAAGGGTCTTTTCATATGCAAAAGAAGGGGGAGGGGGGGGGGAGTGTCTTATTTGTCACTTGCAGTGGGCTTTCCAGCTACCTTTTCAACAGAGCCAAACTGACAGCTTCTAAGTAAGTTTTTAAACAGTTTTATACTGGATTTTTATATCAGTATCTGTGCATCTTATTCTTTATAGTAGTGTCTATTACATGCAGTTATATGAAAATGAGTGTATACTGTCCCTTTAAGAGCATGCAGGTGTCTTGAGCACTACGCCTTGCCATTCAACAAAAGGATACCAAGAGAAGGAAGTATATTTATTAATAGGAGTTGGAAAGTTTTTGAGAAATTATATACTTTGACTGCACCATGAAAGTTTAACTTTCACATTTACATAGCTTTATATATAGTATAAATAATGTGCGAGCTCTATGCATCATTTATTAGGTGTAGTATGGCGCATTATACTTAGGTGTGGCGCTGTGTTGTAACACGTCTGTAGCACAGCGCAGGGCTGGGAGATACGAAACAGGTTCTCACATACAAAAAGATAACAAAATATAACTTGCAGGTAAAAAAATAAAAATGCATCCATAATTATCACATTCTGCTGCTACAGAAATGTCATATTATGAAATAATTATGTTATAAAGGAGCAAAAGACTAGAACAACGGTAACAAATAGGAAAAAGCTGGTTCATCTAGTCTGCCCCTTGTCTGCTGAAAAAGCCCAAACTCAAATGCGCCATAATCTGTTCCAGGCTTGTTTGATACCTAATAACTTATTGAGGTTAACAAATGTTAAGCAGGTTTTACCTTTTATCAGTACAATATTGCACTATTATTTGGCGCTTTTGTTTCCCCATAAACATATTCTGCCTTGACGTGGAGAGAAAAAGAAAAAGGGAGAGAAGGAGACCTACCTTACCTAGGCTACACCGAAGCATACAGACTGACTGACAAACACAGGATGCCCGATTTCACAGATGTGCAGCACTTATCTCATATGATTGGGGTCGTTTCTAGTACGTGGAAAATCTTTACACGTAAATGTGAAAACCATTGGAGCCACTTTTGACAAAATTTTATATATCAAATTCATATAAGACTGAACATTTAATTTGTTTAATCCATTTTACTATATTTTTGTCCTTTCTTTGTTTTCACATGGTGCTGTACCAATGAACAGTTAGGAACCAATACTCATTGGATGTGATTTATTTAGGTACACTCTCAGAGGGGTGCATTATTTGGAGTGTTACCTGTGAATTTACTCATTCATTTATTAATTTTTAGAATTAAGGATATTTATTCATTGCATGTTTGCCATATGATTCCATTGTGGATCTAACCACTGGGAAACAAATTTTCCAATAGCTTATTTGTGCACCTTTAATCACTCTTCTTTCACATTCTCTTGATTCAATTTTTTATCAATAGGCACTCTGGGGTGGGGACCCCAGATTTCTATTAGGCAGCATTTTTAAGTTATACACCACTTCACATAACCTCAGGGTCTGTACTTAGCGCTGCGGAATCTGTTGGCGCTCTTCAAACAACACACAATATACATACATACACATATAGTGCATATAAAAAGTCTACACACCCCTGTTAAAATGTCAGGTTTCTGTGATGTAAAAAAATGAGACAAATATAAATCATTTCAGAACTTTTTCCACCTTTAATATGACCTATAAACTGTACAACTTAATTGAAAAACAAACTGAAATATTTTAGGTAAAGGGAAATAAAAAACTAAAATAATATGGTTGCTTTAGTGTGAACACCCTTAAACTAATACTTTATTGAAGCACCTTTTGATTTTATTACAGCACTCAGTCTTTTTGGGTATGAGTTTTTCAGCATGGCACATCTTGACTTGGCAAGATTTGCCCACTCTTCTTTGCAAAAACACTCTAAATCTGTCAGAATGCGAGGGCATCTCCTGTGCACAGCCCTCTTCAGATCACCCCACAGATTTTCGATTGGATTCAGGTCTGGGCTCTGGCTGGGCCATCCCAAAACTTTAATCTTCTTCTGGGGAAGCCATTCCTTTGTTGATTTGGATGTATGCTTTGGGTCGTTGTCATGCATAAAGATGAAGTTCCTCTTCATGTTCAGCTTTCTAGGAAAAGCCTGAAGGTTTTGTGCCAATATTGTCTGGTATTTGGAACTGTTCATTGTTCCCTCTACCTTGACTAAGGCCCCAGTTCCAGCTGAAGAAAAACAGCCCCAAAGCATGATGCTGACACCACCATGCTTCATTGTGGGTATGGTGTTCTTTTGGTGATATGCAGTGTTGTTTTTGGGTCAAACGTATCTTTTGGAATTATGGCCAAAAAGTTCAACTTTGGTTTCATCAGACCAGAACACCTTTTGCAACATGCTTTTGGGAAACTTTAGATGTGTTTTTGCAAAATTTAGCCGGGCTTGGTTGTTTTTTTTTTTTTGTAAGAAAAGGCTTCCATCTTGCCACTCTAGCCCATAGCCCAGACATATGAAGAATACGGGCGGTTGTTGTCACATGTACCACACAGCCAGTACTTGCCAGATATTCCTACAGCTCCTTTAATGTTGCTGTAGGCCTCTTGGCAGCCTCACAGACCCGTTTTCTTCTCGTCTTTTCATCAATTTTGGAGGGGCATCCAGTTATTGGTAATGTCACTGTTGCACCATATTTTCTTCACTTGATGATGACCGTCTTCACTGTGTTCCATGGTATATCTAATGCCATGGAAATTCTTTTGTACCCTTCTCCTGACTGATACCTTTTAACAATGAGGTCCTTCTGATGCTTTAGAAGCTCTCTGCGGACCATGGCTTTTGCTGTAGGATGCGACTAACAAAATGTCAGGAAAGACCAACTAAAGCAGCTGAACTTTATTTGGGGTTAATCAGAGGCACTTTAAATGATGACAGTGTGTACTGACTCCTATTTAACATGATTTTGAATGGAATTGCTTAATTCTGAACACAGCTACATCCCCAGTTATAAAAGGGTGTTCACACGTATGCAACCATACTATTTTAGTTTTTTATTTTTATTTCCCTTTACCTAAAAGATTTCAGTTTGTAGATGTGTGTCATGCACACAAACATAATATACTGCTCTACACATGCACAACCTACATCAGAAACAGGTAAATGTAATAACACAAGCAAAATAGAAAGTTTCCTAAATCTGTGTGATTTATAGATCCAGAAAATACATTTCTATATTCATGTCCCTTTAATTAGCACGGTAAACCGTATACAGCAACATGGCTGAACTATCAGAGTCACATGACTTACTGCATTTTTTTTACCTACCATGTATTATTAACACTATCTCCCATACTCACTTCACATCAAGAAACAAACGCTGATGCAGATACACACAAAAAGAATTACTAGTCTTAAAGGGATCTTCTAAAGCTCAAAATGATAGTTTAATAACAGGTACATTGAATTTGTGATCAAATTTATTCACTTTTGAATGAAAACTAGTTTTAAAATATTTCAACTAACTTATTTTGTTCTAGCCTGTCTGGGAAACTAGAGTTTTGATCTAATGGATTTATTAATGTTGTCAATGAATCAGACGTTGCACGTGGCACAGAGTGTGTAAAGCCTAAGCTGATACAATAGTTGCATAGAAACTCATTACATGATGTTAGACTTTAAGGGTATCAGACATATTACAGCACAGGTAGAATTACATTTATAAAGTTGTATTAATATCCATGATACTATAAATCAAATTCTGTAAACAACTTCAGAGCAGTGTTGGTGAGAGGGCTGAGGATATCCAATAGAGATATCAAAACCATAGATATTGTTGTCACAAGCTATATAACAACAATGAGTGGAATTTGGCAGCGAGACAAATTAAATTTGGGATTGGATTCCGTCAGGATAAACTGTACAGACATGTCTGTGCAAATGACAGGGCATGTGATAGGGTGCAGTAGGGCGGGTTTTTCTGAGTTGTGTAGTTGTTAATCTTATTATTGATCACAAACACAACACTGGGTACTAGAGAGTAAACATGATATTGTCACTGAAAATGCAGAAATGTGCTTCCTGTTCTCATATATATATATATATATATATACACACACTTTAATATTGTTCTCTGAACTCTGTTTACTCTTAAATTCTAAAAAATTCCTGATGGATACCATGTTTTATTTATATATATATATACACACACTTTTTTTTTTTTTTTTGAAAGGGGCATGAAACTTATATTTTTCTATATGTATGTATGAGTATATATCAACAGTTAAACATTACATTTAAATGGTAATAACTATAAAAAATATGCATTACTTTGGCATTCCCTTATCCCACACTCTAGTCTAAGGGACATATATAGATGAGCACTTATACAATAATCACTGTGCAGAATGTATCACAGTTAGGCTTTTGAAGTCTTCCATTTTTCTTACTGGAATTGGAAACACAATAACTACAGTAAAATTAAAGGCAAAGTTGGTCAAATAAAGTACATTGTAAAGGACTGTAAAAAATGTTTTTGTTTTTTTAAACATATAATTAAAAGGTATATAGAAACCTAAATTAAACTTTCACATTGCTGTCTAAATATTTTTCTATTTAAGGTACATTATAATCCAAAAGGTTATTGATTGTGAAATAAGGATTAGTTTTTAATTATGTAGCATTTGGTAAATTAGACTAATCCATTCCCAATGCTCTCCCAGAGGTCTCTGTAAGAATATTTTGGGCATTTTTTACTAAGACATTATCACTTTTTCTTGGTATTGTAGTTTTCTAACCTGTGAATTTGTGTCTGCAGAAACAGCAGCCTCTTCTTCACAGAAAAAGGGTTAGAAAATAAACATAGAAAGTGGAGAAAAAAAAAAATCTTAAAAAGGGACAAATATATAACAGATATAGATAGGTATATTTTTTATTTTATGGATCAGATAGAGCAGACTATTTTACAGACAATTTTCAAATATAGATGATCAAATCTGCTTCTTTCTCTGGTATCCTTTGTTGAAGGAGCAGCAATACACTACTTGAATCTGGCTGAACAAAATTGGATGAGTCATTGACAAGAGCAAATATAGGCAGCCACCAATCAGCATTAAGCTCCTAGCAGTGCTTTAATGGAACAACAACAATGTAAAATTTTTATAAAGGTTTTATATCAGACCACTGCTTCCCTAACTCTTCTCCACCTCTTAGGTGGATAATTTTTATCTCCCCAGTCTCTTCTGACCGGGGAGATTGACAGCTCCTGTCCGTGCGTTATTGGCTGTGTGTGGGCAGGGGGTGGCGTTTCACAAGAGCACAAAATAGCGTTCTTGTGCAATGCTGGATTCCGCCAGCAGAATTCAGTCCACCAGATGCGAGCTGCGGCGGATAGGGGCGCTTATGCACGGCCCTGTCTGGCGTGGCTTGATAAATCGAACCCATAATGTTATAGTTATTATTCCTTTAAGGAAACAATTATTTTTCTCCTTCCAATAAAGTACAGCCAAAAAGTTGATGAAATATAATTATCCTATTAAACTGGAGATTGATAACTATAACATTATTAATAGAGGTGACATAAGCAGTTCTAATGGTTTACAACTAAATCAGTAATTTTCTGATATAACTGGGAAAATAATTTGAAAATGGATTATTATAAAAATAAAAAACTTTTATTATGTAGAAGACCAGGATTTAAAGCCAGTCCTATCGACTAGTGATTTAAAGAAACAGTCTATTCCAGAATTTTTATTATTTGAAAAGATAGATAATCCCCAGTTTTGCATAACCAACAGTTATATTAATACACTTTGTACCTTTGTGATTACCTTGTATCTAAGCTTCTGCAATCTGCCCCCTTATCCCAAATCTTTTCACAGACTTGCATTTTAGTCAATCAGTGCTGACCCATAATTAACTCCACAGGAGTGAGCACAATTTTACCTATGACACATGAACTAGCGCTGTCTAGCTGTCAAATGCATTAAGAGGCGGCCTTCAAGGGCTTAAAAATTAGCATATGAGCCTACCTAGGTTTAACTTTTAACTAAGAATACCAAGAGAACAAAGCGAATTTGATGATGAAAGTAAATTGGAAAGGTGTTTAAAAATTACATGCCCTATCTGAATCATTTAAGTTTATTTTTTATTAGACTGTCCCTTTAAATTGTTTTGATTCAAATCAGATCCACCTTCTTCTCTTTGTCTCCTTGGTTGAAACTTTCCATGAGAGCATATCTAGGAAGGCTTAGGTGCGTGCATGGGTCTTGAGCACTTCATCATGACAGCAGTGTGTGTAGCAATTAGACATGTGCACAGGCAAAAACGGGTTTTATCCGAAAGATTGGTTTCAGTTCATCCGAATTTTGTTCATATGGGCAATTGCTTTGGTTGAACAATGGATTCAGATTCATTAGTTATTTACAAAGGGAACACCAAATATATAGAACTAATTTTAACAAAAATCTTACAATTACATTATAGAATTAAAAAATGAAGAGAACCTTATCTTTCAACAGTGACAGACAGTCAATGATTAGCTCACAGAGGCACAGAAATCATGTTCCAATAGCACTAGTGAAAGTGATTGAAAATGTATCAGCTGCCCCTAGTATCCCACCTCCCTGTGCTAGGTTAAGAATTAATTGGACAAGCCTATGACTAAAATCCAAAATTTAGTGCCTGACTGGCTGTCCCTAACATCAATCATTAGTAATACTATAGCAGGATTGGACAAGGGAAGATGGACACATGAATGGTCAGTCCCCCTGTACATCAATACAAAAAAGGAGCTTATTATCCAAACATAGCTCATTCCCCCTTTACCCGTCTCTTCCTGTAATTTATATTTTTTGTGAAAACTGGTATGAATGGACAAACTAATGTATTTGGCTGTTTGTGTATCGGATGACTTGCCGAATCAACAAATTCAGACAAATTTCAGACAAATTTCATCCAAAGCTAAATGCACATCACTAGTAGCAACATTATACAACCAACAAGTAGAGGGAGCTGCAGCAGGCAGTGCTGAGTGACAACAGGTAATAACCACATCTCTGCCTTCACTAACTGCTACTGCACACACCATTTTAGTGTTTCCTATACAAACAGAGATGCACTTTCAATTCAGTCTCCTTTATTAAACAGAGCTTCTAGATACACAACACTAAATTCTGTTTACCAGAGTTGTGGCTGAATATACTACACTCTAAAACTCCCTTTGCAAGTTGCAGTATAACATTGCTAAAGTACAATCCCACATTGCTAAAGTACAATCCCACATCAACAGCTAGCAGTAATCTACTGTGTAATAATTTCACACACACATACGTGTGCAGCAGGAGCTACTGCCTCAGAAAGTGTGCATATAAACAGACTGCTCAATTAAATAATGGAAGTAAACTAGATATTCTTTTAAAACTGATGCTCTATCGGGATCATGAAAGTTTAATTTTCACTTTAGTGTCCCTTTAAATGCAGGGATTCTTCATTAAAGGACCAGTCAACACAGTAGATTTGCATAATCAACAATTGCAATATAACAAGACAATGCAATAGCACTTAGTCTGAACTTCAAATGAGTAGTAGATTTTTTTTCTGACAATTTTAAAAGTTTGTCTATTTCCACTCCCCCTGTACCATGTGACAGCCATCAGCCAATCAAAAATGCATACGCGTACCATGTGACAGCCATCAGCCCTTCACAAATGCACACACACTTATTCTTGAATATGCTGGTGACTGAAAAAGTGTAAATATGAAAAGACTGTACGCATTTAGTTAATGGAAGTAAATTGGAAAGTTGTTTAAAATGGCAGACTATCTGAATAATGAAAGTTTAATTTTGATTGAGTGTCCCTTTAACAAATTTTTCTTTGCTCCATAATCCAGTTTGTACAGTATGTGGGGTTATGCAGCTGCCTTTAAAAGCAATCTACGCAATCGTTCCTGACATTATTATTATGTATTTGCTGAGCACCAACAGGTTCAGCCGTGCTATACACATAGGTGCAATGTACAATAGAAACATAACATTCATTTAGAATTAGACGATACGAATATATCATAATATAATATGCAATAAATGCATTGGGACCTAATTAAAACAAGCTATAAACACAGGTGTGCAGTGATAATGTAATCCCTCTGCATTTAAATGGACATACAACTACAAGTCGAGTTTGAAATGTGTTTATTGAAATATATTTGTTTTTTTACAAAAGCGCACCTTTTAAACATGACATCATCACTGGTGATAAATGCATGCAGCCTATAGCTGATCTCGCCTCCTGTGCACACAGCATACTTGCTGCATGATGTTAAAAAGGAATATAAAACACCCTGTTTCACAGTTGTAATAAAAACACACTAAGGGTAAAATTTACCAGGCTTGCAAATAGTGAGCCTGTCGCCTGCAATCGCCACTTGTGATGTTGCACTGCACAGTGAAAATGTAACATTGCGCAAGAGGTTTCTTGTTCAATGCTGCCCCTGTGCAACCTATTGCGCTGGAGCAGTACGTGTTAATCATCCTGAACAAGCAAGTGTTGGGGGGGGGGGGATTGATCTTGCCACCTGAGGCATAGCCAAAAAAAAGCTGTGATTGTAGCTCTGTAAATCTAGCCTTAAGCAAAATAATTGCAATGCGTATTATTCATCATTTTAAAAGGATTTTATCCTTCCTTTCAACTTAATTTATGCAAGGTCCATTACTTCCTGTCACATATCTAGCTTTATGTCATGAATCCTCTATTGCAACTTGAGCTGACTTACTTTTCAGTAAATACTACAGAGATAGGAAGTCATTTTTTTGCCCATGTTCAGAAGAGGCAGAAATTAAGCATTTAGTATGCCTGCCCCCTTATCTCTTTTCAGAGCCAAAATATCCTCTTGTACACGTTAAACTCTCTAAGATATGTGCAAAACCAGGGTGTTTCACTTGCACAAGAGAATATTAGTCTTCAAAAAAGAGCCGAATACTGAAAATAGCCTCTTATTTCAGAATTCGGCAGCGAACAATGTTGCCAGTGCACATCTCTATTATTTAACACTGTTTATTTTTGTGCTTACTTTGCTTTAACATATATGTATTTGTTTTACTAAAGCAGCACTGTTTCATTAACATACTAATTACTGATTCTACTAGAGATGTACCAATATCAAAGTGATTTTATTTTATTTTTGTATAGCTCAGTCTAAACTGCAATTGTAAATGACAGAGGAACTAACTGTATTTCTGCTTCCGTTACACAAATAGGAAACATTTCATTTTCACCATTTAAGAGGAAGTAGATTGTTTTTCATTTCTATTAGATGCTAAAACAGAGTCACCAAATACATAAAATCTGGAGAGGTGGCTACATTTTAACAACAAGGGACCGAATAACAACAACATGTCGGATTCAACAACACTGTGCAAAACACTAGGGAAATTATCTGTACACAGACAAGTACCCCTGAGAATTGCTACTTAAGTCAAACTGTGTGTATTTTAAGCTTAATACAATTAAAAATAATTGAAAAGAAAAAGTAAAAATCAAAAGGAATTAATGTGATTTTTAATCTGTAAAGCAAGTCTGCATTTGCAGGATTCACACAATAATATTTCCTCCCTTGTTTATTCTCACAATGCATTGATAATTACTGGTGCCTCCCGTAGCTAGCGTGTGTAGGTGTGAATGGCGTTTAAAAGGGACATAAAACTTTGCTCCTTTGTTAAAAACAAATGTTAAATCAAAGTAAACATAAAATGAAAAAGATTGCGTAATGAGTACTTATAAACTCTCAGTGTTACCCTCAGTGTGATAAGGGAGCTGATATGTGTGATTAAGCTTAGGTTAAATTCTGACTGATCTGAGCAAATCTGAATCCCTCTTATCTAGTCTATTCACTTTATCGTAAACCAGCCCATGTTATTTCAGACGTTTTATGACATCAGATAAAGACTTCCTGCAGAGGCACCTGCTCCTTAAAGGGACATTATACACTCATTTTTTCTATGCATAAATGTTTTGTAGATGATCTATTTATAAAGCCCATAAAGTTTTTTTTTTTAAAATAAATGTATAGTTTTGCTTATTTTTAAATAACATTGCTCTGATTTTCAGACTCCTAACCAAGCCCCAAAGTTTTATGAGAATACGCTCGACTACCTACTCCAGCTTGCTCCTGTTTGTGTAAAGGGTCTTTTCATATGCAAAAGAAGGGGGAGGGTCTTATTTGCCACTTGCAGTGGGCTTTCCAGCTACCTTTTCAACAGAGCTAAACTGACAGCTTCTAAGTAAGTTTTTAAACAGTTTTATACTGGATTTTTATATCAGTATCTGTGCATCTTATTCTTTGTAGTAGTGTCTATTACATGCAGTTATATGAAAATGAGTGTATACTGTCCCTTTAAAGGGACAGTCAACACTAGAATTTTTGTTCTTTTAAAAAGATAGATAATCCCTTTATTACCCATTCCCCAGTTTTGCATAATTAACAGTTATATCAATATTATCTTGTATCTAAGCATCTTCTGACAGCCCCCTGATCACATGACGTTTTATTTATTATCTGTTGATTTTCATTTTAGCCAATTAGTGCAGTGTCTGCCACAATCTACAGCCGTGATCACAATGTTATCTATATGGTTTACATGAACTAGCTCTCCCCTGTTGTGAAAAAAAGCCTTCAAGGGCTTAGAAACGTTCATTATTCTTATTCCAAGGTTTAGCTTTCATCTAAGAATACCAAGAGAACAAAGAAAAATTGGTGATAAAAGTAAATTGGAAAGTTGTTTAAAATTACATGCCCTATTTGAAACATGAAAGTTTTTTTGGTCTTAACTGTCCCTTTAAAGGGCTGTGGCAGAAAGTAATAGACACCTCACATATAATGAATAATACATGTTGCTATGATTTCTTTTAAAGGGATGGTCTGAGTCATAAAAGTTTTAAATTTTGTCTAGATAGGACATCCAATTTTGCTTTGTTCTCTTGGTATTCATTACTGAAAGCTAAACCTAGGTAGGCTCATATGCTATTTTCTAAAAGGCCGCCTCTTATCTCAGTGCATTTTGACAGTTTTTCACAGTTAGAAAGAGCTAGCTCATGTGCATCATACAGATAACATTGTGCTCACTCTTGAGGAGTTATTTATGAGTCAGCACTGATCGGCTAAAATACAAGCCTGTTAAAAGAACTGAGATAAGGGGACTGTCTGCAGAGGCTTCGATACAAAGTAATTACAGAGGTAAAAATTATATTAAAGTATAAAGGAACTGCTTAGTGCTTTTTTATTACAAAAATGAAAGACTTAATTCTAGATCTATAGTTAAAAATGTGTCAAGGAGACAAAATATATTTGCCTTGTAATCTGCGTCATTGATCTAGTAGTGGCTGGAGAAATGTGTTGTCAGGGCTTAAAATACCCCGGGGGACCACTCATTTAGAATATAATTTCAGCCTTCTGACCTATAAGGATATTCTACATATCTCTATAAACACTCTTACCACATGGCTTATAAAGATTGTGTCTGGTACTTTAATATTTTGTTACTGGTGCACTCATTCTGCCTTATTATATAGTTTATTACATTGGTAAAGCAACATTTGTGCTGCAAATTCTCTTTACATCTGTCTTATTAAAAGGGAAAGTGTTCTGTAAAATTGGTTGCAGCTGTGCTTCATGGAAAAATTATTGAGAAAAGTATAAAATGTACAAGAAATTGCTTCTTCAGGTTTATTATTGCATATAAAAAGCTGTTTTGTTCTTTTACAGCACAACCCATTAAAATGGGTTGAGCATACAGGGAAATCATCTTTTTTTTTTTATCAATTTCTTTACACACATCGTATCTCTTTCTGTATACCAAAGCCCAATACATAGGACTCGATATTCTAAAGCTCCCCGCTCAGGCAAGAAAATCTAAGAAGTCTCACTAAATGGTGAGGTCCCTCAAAGAATTTTAGAAACACAAATTTTGCCTTGAGAGATGTTTATCTCACTATGCAGGATTCTGTGTGTGAAGGAGAGACACCTATATTACAAAACAAGGTTTAAAAAAAAAAAAGAAAAAAAAAAAAAAAGCTAAAGATTTTGTACAATTATATAGATAAATCTTAAATACATAAGCAGCTAAAATAAACTTTCAGGACTCTGGGAATGTAAGTTTAAACAACTTTGCATTTTACATCTATTATACATTTGTTGTTGTCTTGGTATCTTTGGTTAAATAGTAGGATGTATCTTTATCACTCTGTGACAAAAGGTTCTGCAACAATGTATAACACTACTACAAACAATGATGCAAAACACTGCTGCCATAGACCAGTGCTTCTCAACCACGCTCCTCAAGTACCCCTAACAGGCCAGGTTTCATTATAGCTGAACCAGTGCACAGGTGAATTAATCAACTGATCAGTAACCATGGTAACTAACCTGCTCTCGCCCATCAGCTGATTATTTCACCTGTGCACTGGTTCAGCTATAATGAAAACCTGGCCTGTTGGGGGTACTTGAGGAGCGCGGTTGAGAAACAAGGCAATAGACTACTTATAACAGTGTTTCCCAAACCCAGTCCTCAGGACCCTTAGCAGGCCACATATTCATTATATCTAAACTAGAGCACAGGTGAAATAATCAGCTGACCAGTAACCATGGTTACTAATCCGCTCTCACCTATCAGATGACCAGTTCACCTGTGCGCTGGTTAAGATATAATAAATATGTGGCCTGCTAAGGGTCCTGAGGAATGGAGTTGGGAAACACTGACTTAAAGTGATGGTAAATCCAAGCGTATAACAATGCTTGGATTTACCATCTGTCATGGGTTTGAAAAAAAAACAAAAAACCTTAAAGTCACCATTTCTGTAAGGCAAGTATATTGCTAACAGTACCTTTGCCCCCCCCCCCCCCCCCCCATGGCACAGTGCTTTTGTTACTGAAGCTACGTTTCCACCTCTAGATCAATAGCCGTGCTAGGATGTCAGTTGACACGCACAGCTATAGGTTTAGGAGGTGGAAACGTCACCTCATTGAAAGAATAGCAGTGCTGCGGGCAGCCGGAGCCGATGCGTTAGCGATATACTTGCCTTACAGATAGGGTGAGTTTAACAGCATTTTTTTTTTTTACGAAACAATGACAGAAACTAATCTTTATTAATAGTGATGGTAAAACCTAGCGTTTGTTATACACTTGTGTTTACTGTCACTTTAAGACACATGCACGCTCCTGAGCTATTAGCCTACCTAGATTGACTCTTCAACAGACGATATCAAGGGACCAAACCAATTTTGATAATAGAAGAAAACTGGAAGGCTGTTTAAAATGACCAACTGTATCTGAATCATAAATATGTAATTGTGCCTTTACTTTCTATTTAAGCATTACAAGATAAGGCCTAGACTACAAATGGCTCAATTTATCAAATATTGACGGACAGGGGCATAGATATTTGCACCTGTCCTCCCGGCTCCTAAGCGCTCGTATGCAACCCCACCACTTGCCTGCACACAGCCAATCAGGTAGGAGCTGTCAATCTCCCCAGTCAGAAGAGAGCGGGGAGACTGAAATTCTCCACCTAAGAGGTGGAGAACAGGGCAGGGAAGCAGCGGTCTGATGACCGCTGCTTGAAAAATCCTGACTGGAGGTTCGCTTGTGCAAACCTGCAGTCAAAGTGGAGAAAAGGGCTGGATAAATCAAGCCCTAAGTGTAGCACAAACAAAATAGCGCTTTTGTGCATTAGCATTTCTTGATCTGAATCAGTTGTGCTATTTGTTTAACTCATATTACAAGTCACAGGTTATTTTTTAGCATTTAAGCAATAGTCTAAGGTGCGCTAATATCTGCACGTCAGACAGCGCAGGTTCATTAAATCCATCGCATAACAGACTTCTCTAGGGGAAATGGTAAAATTCTTGTTGGATATCTCTAGCACTAAGCCAACAGTCTGCTAAGCAGAGGGTGTACAAGTATTGGAGTTCTTAGTGTCATCCTGTTTTATACTATAGGATGTACAAGTATTGGAGTTCTTAGTGACATCCTGTTTTATACTATAGGATGTACAAGTATTGGAGTTCTTAGTGACATCCTGTTTTATACTATAGGATGTACAAGTATTGGAGTTCTTAGTGTCATCCTGTTTTATACTATAGGATGTACAAGTATTGGAGTTCTTAGTGACATCCTGTTTTATACTATAGGATGTACAAGTATTGGAGTTCTTAGTGACATCCTGTTTTATACTATAGGATGTACAAGTATTGGAGTTCTTAGTGACATCCTGTTTTATACTATAGGATGTACAAGTATTGGAGTTCTTAGTGTCATCCTGTTTTATACTATAGGATGTACAAGTATTGGAGTTCTTAGTGTCATCCTGTTTTATACTATAGGATGTACAAGTATTGGAGTTCTTGGTGTCATCCTGTTTTATACTATAGGATGTACAAGTATTGGAGTTCTTGGTGTCATCCTGTTTTATACTATAGGATGTACAAGTATTGGAGTTCTTGGTGTCATCCTGTTTTATACTATAGGATGTACAAGTATTGGAGTTCTTAGTGTCATCCTGTTTTATACTATAGGATGTACAAGTATTGGAGTTCTTAGTGTCATCCTGTTTTATACTATAGGATGTACAAGTATTGGAGTTCTTAGTGTCATCCTGTTTTATACTATAGGATGTACAAGTATTGGAGTTCTTAGTGTCATCCTGTTTTATACTATAGGATGTACAAGTATTGGAGTTCTTAGTGTCATCCTGTTTTATACTATAGGATGTACAAGTATTGGAGTTCTTAGTGTCATCCTGTTTTATACTATAGGATGTACAAGTATTGGAGTTCTTAGTGTTATCCTGTTTTATACTATAGGATGTACAAGTATTGGAGTTGTTAGTGTCATCCTGTTTTATACTATAGGATGTACAAGTATTGGAGTTCTTAGTGTCATCCTGTTTTATACTATAGGATGTACAAGTATTGGAATTTGTAGTGTAGTGTAGATGTGTGCTATACTAATAATTAGAGGTATACTATTAGATATCCACATTCATAACGAAAAACAGATCCTAATGAATGCACCAACACAATTCATATTTATTGGTTTTCTTTAAATTACGGTACTTTTAAAGCGGTAAATACTTACCTTTTGCACAATGGAGAGCCACACTACCCTGGTCTTCTTCACAGAGCCCTGTTAGTGCTAACAGGAGGCTTAGCGCAAGCGGCTCCTTGGACCTGCACATAAGGAAAAGGTCCTTTATTGCAGGCCCTGGGAGCCAGCTACGCTAAGGTCTTGATTTATCAAGATACGGCAGACAGGGGTGTACATATCTGTCCCTGTCCGCCAAAGCTCGCTGCCACCCACGCAAAGCAAATCACGCGTGGGCAGGATCTGTCAGTCTCGACAGTCGGACGAGACCGGGGAGATTGAAATTCTCCACCTAAGAGGTGAAGAGAGTAGGAATCAGCGGTCGCAGAGAGAAGGGCTTGATAAATCGAGCCCTAAGCCTCCTATTTGCACAATTCTGTGAAGAAAAGGAGCTGGTTAATGCGCTCTCTAGTGGTCAAAAAGGTAAGTAAAAAAGCTACAGGTGAAAAAGTTGAACATTTACATTTGTTTAAAAAGACACTCAAGTCAAAATTAAACTTCATGATTCAGATAGAACAGCAATATTAAACAACTTTCCAATTTACTTCCATTAACAAAATGTGCAGTCTTTTTATGTTTACACTTTGTGAGTCATCAGCTCCTACTGAGCATGTGCAGGAATTCACAGAACATACGTATATGCATTTGTGATTGGCTGATGGCTGTCACATGGTACAGGGGGAGTGGAAATAGACATGATTTTGCAATTTATTTTTAAAAAAATATTTACTACTAATTTGAAGTTCAGACTAAGTGCTATTGCATTGTCTTCTTATCATGCAAATCGACCGTTGACTGGTCCTTTAACGAAAACTAATGTAAATGTTAAAGGGTCATGAAACCCAAAAATTCTCTTTCATGATTCAGAATACAATTTTAAACAACTTTCTAATTTACTTCTATTATCTAATTTGCTTCATTCTCTTTGTATCATTTGTTGAAGGAACAGCAATGCACTACTGGTTTCTAACTGAACACATGGGTGAGCCAATGACAATCGGTATATATATGCAGCCACCAATCAGCAGCTAGAACCTAGGTTCTTTGCTGCTCCTGAGCTTACCTAGATAAACCTTTCAGCAAAGGATAACAAGAGAAGGAAGCAAATTAAATAATATAAGTAAATTGGAAAGTTGTTTAAAATTATATTCTCTTTCTGAATCATGAAAGAATTTTTTTGGGTTTCATGTCCCTTTAAATATTCAGTTTTCTTTTCCTTTAAATATGACAGATACAGAACAGTGACACCAATAATTATTTGGGGAAACTAATTTCCCTGAATATTTGTTACGAAAAATTTAGACGCACAATTTGTTTTCCGGCTGCACATCTCTACTAGTATTAATATAAATGAATAATATTGCTTTACCTTAGGTCTTCAGAAATATATATATATATATATATATACACACCTGCGCTATCCATTAAAAGTAGCGGGTGCAATATTTTTTTTTTACCATGTTAAGATGCTTTGGTTAAAATATTTTACCCTCCACTTGTAATTCCAGATTTTACGTTATTCTTTGACCAATGTAGTGCAAAAGATAATGCACCCTGAACTATAAACCAAGCCATATATGTTTTCAAGTATTTAGGGGTCGATTTATCAAAACCTTCGGCAGGCTTCCCCCCCCCCCCAATGACAAGAGAACCTGCAGTCCGTATTTAACAAGCAGCGGTCAACAGACCACTGCTTCCCTAACCTTTTCACCACCTCTTAGGTGGCAAATTTCAATCTCCCAGGTCTCATCCGACTTGGTAGATTGACAGCACCTTCCCGGCGCGTGGGCGGGATTGCACACAAGTGCAAAATAGCTCTCGTGTGCAATGCTGAATTCCGGTAGTGGAATTCAGCCGCCAGAGGTGCATATGTGCACCCCTGTGAGCTGTAGCTTGATGAATCGACCCCCTAAAACTTGCAACAGATTTTATTACGTATATAGAAAAGCAATATTAAGTGGAATTTGAGTTATATGTCCCTTTAAGAAACTCATACCATTAAAAAGGGACAGTAAATATCTTTTAATTAAAAAAAATGTGTTATTTAAACATTTTATATAAAAATCAAAGCGTTTACTGTCCCTTTAAAGGACCAGTTAACACAGTAGATTTGCATAATCAACAAATGCAAGATAACAAGACAATGCAATAGCACTTAGTCTGAACTGCAAATGAGTAGTAGATTTTTTTTTCTGTCTTTTTCCACTCCCCCTGTACCATGTGACAGCCATCAGCCAAATCACAAATGCAAACACACTTATTCTTGCACATGCTCAGTAGGAGCTGACGACTCAAAAAGTTAAAATATAAAAAGGACTGTGCACATTTAGTTAATGGAAGTTGTTTAAAATGGCATTTTCTATCTGAATAATGAATTTTGATTGAGTGTCCCTTTAACTGATTTGGAGTTGACAAACCACTTTAAGACAGAAACAAATGTTATAATATATACA